>NW_026705374.1:0-300000 GCF_029867415.1 Vicia villosa
ATGATTACCTGGGAAGCGTAGATAGCGCGAACTTCTTCAACGTTAGGGTTTGGAATGTGTTCGTGTTCACCAGACCGTGTGGTGGATTGGAGCTTTAGATCAGGTTGAAGAACATTGGAAGATGAAGCCATCGGACGAGTTTTGAGAAATTCAGATTTGAAAAGTTTGAAGATGTTGGTTCCTTTGTTTGATGAAGAAGACGGAGAAATAGGAATGAGAAGTTGTAAAAAGAGTGCAAGTCCAAAGTATTTAAAGGTTTAACGGAAATCCTTTTTAAATCTTTTGGGTAAAACCCAAAGGACACGTGGCGAATGATGATTTAATCCAATGGCGGTCGAAAGATTCAGCCTTACTCCTAGTATATAGGAGTAATGATCAGGAAGTAAGGTCAAGGACGTGGGAATGTAAGTTATGAGAAGACATTTTGAGAATGACAAGACGTTTCGGAAACAGAGATTATCAATGGTTATGACGTTTAGTCAGTAGTCTTGGAACTATCAAAAATTTAATAAGAGACGAAATCTTATGATGGCAAAAAACGCCTATTTCTGTTGATCTTCGAAACAGGCATTTATTGGGGGCAATTTGTTAGCTGAAGATTTCGTTGAACAAATATATGTGCTTCGAAGGAGTGTATGATCGAAGGCAAGGTGGTTACTGATGACCATCTCTGAGAAATATAAAATGGCTACTGATGGCCATGTTTCGATAGCAAGAAACGTCTAAGTTTTTTATGAAGGTGATGGCTACTGAAAGCTATTGGAAGGACATATCCTCGAAGACTTAGACAAAATTTATAAATTGCTTAAGTATTATTATTTAGCGTGTTTGTTAGTAAGTGTTTATTAACATACTGCCACGCGTCGAAGATGGACTCAGGCGGGAAGATTTGAAATTCGAAGATAGTTGCGTAACTGCTTATTCACAGATGTCATCGCTGGAAGTTCTTATGAGAAACGTGGCAGCGGATTAGCGTAGGGCCGTTATGGTCGAAACTAGTATAAATAGGAGTTTTTTATGATAGAATTCCGTGTGTTCATTTTGTACAAATCACTCACATATTTACTCAAGTATCAAGCGTTAACGAGAACGAGTTCGCTGAGAAAATGTACGTATGACACCACCATCTTAATACATGAGTATTATCTTTTATTGCTTTTCGTTTTCGAATATCTTTAAATTCTTGCATTCTATTTACTTCTTGTTATTTACATTACTGTATCTTTACTTTCATGTTATTTACTTTCATGTTATTTACTTTCATGTTATTTACTTTCATGTTATTTACTTTCATGTTATTTACTTTCATGTTATTTACTTTCATGTTATTTACTTTCATGTTATTTACTTTCAAGATCTTTAACAGTTTTATGTTTTAAGATTCTTTACATTTAAACAGAATTGCATGTTACGTTATCTGCGTTGTTTACATTTTAAAGTCATAATCACATATAATCAAGTCATCACTAAAAGTGTATGTTTTCAATCGAATAACATTTGTCGAAGACAACGAATCATGAACATGGTTCTAAAGAATATTGATAACAATCTAATTGACTATGTGTCCTAGGATCAATCTAGTCGATCCTGCGAGTAACCAAATCATATTTATTATAGTTTGGAGGACTAGCGGTTGTTTACCGGAAATCACCGTAAACAATGTGCTAACCTAAACTAGGGAGATTCTTTGCCCGAAGCCCAATAGGAGGCTATGGGGAACCTAGTGTTGTACTAAGTTGAACAAGTATATATAACATGATCACAAATATGAACAAGTACGAATGATTATGAACAAGTACATGAACAAATATGAACAAGTATGTACAATTATATATGACAAGGTGTGTGTGTACAATGGAGTTTATGAAGGAAATATACCTGCAAGGATTATCAGTTTATGTACACGGGGCTCGGGACTTATACTCGGGGAGAGGCCCATTGAGTTTATTCATGGCTATGTAAATGTATATTTACAAAAGAGCTTGGGACTTATACCTTGAGGGAGGACCATGTGTTTTTTTTTTGAAAAGATTTTGAAGAAAACCCTAATTTGATTTGTTATTCGAGGGTTTAAATCAAATTGATCGCGGTATAAAAAGATAGGCGTATATACAATGAAAAAACCTAATTTTATACAAAGGAATGGGACTTATACCATAAGGGATGCCCATGTTTTATTTTATAAAACATGGTTGATTGTTTTGTTAAAAACGCGAGGTTTCGTCGTTTGAAAAGCTTTGATCGTTTTATTGAAAAAATAGTTTGAATTTTGACAAAAGTCAACTTAATTAAGATAAAAACAAATTTTATGCTTAATTAAGACCTAAGAGATTAGAGTTTGATCACAAAATAATTACAAGTGATTAAGTTTGAAAAAATCAAATGAGAAACAATATTTAAAGTATTAAAAAACACTAAAAACATGTCATTTTAAACTTAATATAAATATACTAAATAAATAATATTTTTGTGATTTTTTTGGACATTCATAAAATACACATATTAAATAAAGAGTGTACAAAAAATGAAGTGGAAATGAATTAATTTGATTGGTTAATTAATTAATTAAAGTTGTGTAAAAAAAGAAAGAAAAATAGTGATAAAAAAGAGGGTTTGGTCTCACAAGGGTTTGAACCCACGACCTGGAGGTTACCAACCAAAACACTTGCCAACTGAGCCACGCTTGTGGCTTGTAATACACACGCGTTTGATCAAATATATTTTCCAACCAAAATTCAAAATTTATGAACAAAAAAACGCGCCAAGAACACAACCCCAATTTGAATTTGAATTTTCTTAAAACTGAATTGTTTTGATCAAGTGAATAGCCTATCATGCTCGATTTTGCACAAGGAACATGATGGTACCATTTAATTTCATTTATTTTTGCTCTAAGATCATTGATTTTCTGATGAACACGAAGAACCCTAATTCTATGATTCAATCTGAAATCGTGTATGTGCAAGTTAAGATGCAATTGATTGAGGGTTATTGATCCATGATAGTGCAGAAACAAGATGGCAAAGCAGTTTTTCATTTATGATGCATGTATGATGGAGTTTGAAGTTCAAAGCACTTACCTTGAAAATGGCAAAACTGAGAATTGAATCCTGCAAAAGAGATGTTACAGATGTTGTTTCTTGATCTGGACAGCTTCAATGATGATTATGGAACATGTTTGAATGCTTGGAATGAACTGAATTCATCTGGATCACTCCATGGAACCCGATCTGCAGTAGGACCAAGTGTGAATCGAGCTTGATGATTCTGAGGTTTCAGGTTGATGATGAGTGTTGGGATAGTTCATATGAAGTATATGGATGATGTTTGGAAGGTTAGTTTGGACAGAATTGAGCTGGTATGAAAATTGGCATGTTAAGGTTCAATTTTGGTTCATGTGGAAGTGAGGTAGTGATTTTGAGATTTGGGTGTTTTTGGGGTGTGTGAGTGGATCAAACACGTCCCATATGATGTTTATGGAATGTTAGAACCATCACTTTGGCCATAAATTCAAGGGTTTGGAGGTTGAGTTTTCTACCTCTTTGAAAACTATGAAACTTGCAATTCAAGAAAGAAAGAGAAAACCTATGCTTTGTGAGGTTTTGGTGTGATTTTGAATGGAGTTTGTGAAGGATAGAAAAACACTTAGAAAGGGGGGGTTTGAATAAGTGTAGCTTTAAAACTTGTAAGATAAGAACAATTTGCTCAATGATTTTTATCCTGGTTCGTTGTTAACTAAACTACTCCAGTCCACCCCCTTGGAGTGATTTACCTCACCTGAGGATTTAATCCACTAATCACACGAGATTACAATGGTTTTCAACTTAGACAACTTCTAAGTCTTCTAGAGTATACTGATCACAACCTGATCACTCTAGGAACAATCTGCTTAGATACCTTCTAAGACTTTCTAGAGTATACTGACCAACAACCTGATCACTCTAGTTCTTACAACTTAATGTAAACAAATTCTAAGAGTTACAATGCTTCTTATAAAGCTATTATCACAACTGTGATTTTCTCTTAAGTTTAAGCTTAAATCTCACTAAGATATTATAACAGCAATGTAGTGAGTTTGATGAAGTTTGAGAGCTTTTGAATTTGACAGCGTTTCTGCAAGTTGGTTCAGAGTTAGTAATTCGTAAGTCGTAACTTAGCTTCTCATCAGAACTTCATATTTATAGGCGTTTGAGAAGATGACCGTTGGGAGCATTTAATGCTTTGCATATTCCGTACAGCATTGCATTTAATGTTTCACTCTTTTGTCAACTACCTCGAGCCTTGCTTTCGCTGTGTCTACTGACATTGCTTTTCATAGCTTTCAATGTTCCTTTTGTCAGTCAGCGTAGCCTGCCCGCTAGTACTTGCTTCTGATCTGATGTTTGTGTGAACAACGTTTGAATATCATTAGAGTCAAACAGCTTGGTGCAGAGCATCTTCTTGTCTTCTGTAACACCCATACAATTTTATTATTAATTTAAATTGGAATATTTAATTAATAATTAGAATTATTAGGGATTTTGAGGAAATAATGAATAAATAATGGTTTAAGGCATTGGGCCATATGAGGAAATAGTAAAGAAGGGGGTGTGGTGTAGTAAAGCCCTTACTAATTTAATATTATTTTTCATAAAATAATCAGAATTGGGAATTGGGAAAAAAAAGAACGTGAAAGAATAGAATTGGGAACAAGGAACGTGAAGGAGAACTGTAGAGGGAGAGACCAAGAACCAAGACTTTTATCTGAGGTAAGGGGAGACTCTCCGTTTAATCTCTTTTATCGTATTATAGGTGATAGTATGGATTAGAAGTATGATTGGATCCATTGATTCTATATTCTGAATTTTCATCTGTGTTCATCATTGAATTTTTGGACTGTTAATCCCTAATAACTGATAGATTTAGGGAATGATGAATGAAATTGATTATGGAATTATATACTGTGGTTGTGGATGAAGTCGTATGCTGTTTGGATGTGAATTTTCTGGTTTTTAGACTCAAAATCGTGGACTGGTATGAGTAGAAACGAGTGGGTTTTGGACTGTTACGAAGTTGCAGGTGCTGGGCATTTTCTGGTGTTTCGCGTATGAAACAAGGCCATACGCGTATGGGATGAGGTCATACGCGTATGGGGGACACTCCCAAGGGGCTATACGCGTATGGTACGCAGCTGCCCTGTCCCCAAGCACTTGTGCTGGTGATTTGCGTATGAGAGCGTATGAGGATGCTCATACGCGTATGGAAATTGTGAAAGAGGAAAATTATTCTGGTGATACGCGTATGGCAAGGCTGATACGCGTATGGGTTGGTTTTAGGCCATTTTTGATTCTGATGAAATGCGTATGATACGCGTATGAAGCATAGTGATACGCGTATGGCTGCGTATGAGATATGTGATACGCGTATGGTCGCTGTGTGTGCAAAATCCTGTTTTGTGATTTTTCTGGAAAGTTATATGGTGTGTAACTTTCGATCTGTAGGCCTGTTTTGTGTGCTGTTTGAGAACAGGTAAACCTTGTGATGTGATCTGTGGTTTACTAATATGTTGATTGTATTGAATGATGTTAATATATATATATATATGAACATGCTTGATAATGATGATGAATGATGATGGAATGAGTATAGATGATGCTACTCATAGGATGATGATGATGAAAGTATGTTATATATATATATATTGCATGCATTCATAAACATTGATGAGGGCTGAATCCTAGATGATGAGGGGATTCAGTGAATGGCAGAATTCCCATTGTGTGGAATTTGTGCTGGCAGGGCCGTATCTGGATGATGATAGATCGGTCGGTGGATGATTTCCACTGGTGATGATTTGGTACCACATGCATAGTGTCAGTTTCATACATGTGCATGATTTGTTATAGCATGATGATATATGTTATATGATGACTTGTCTGTTTATCTGTGGATGTGGGGATGACGTTTTGTCTGGATATGAAACAATTGGGTGAATGATATAACTATGAAATGTTATTATTTATGATGCAATAATATTGGTTAACTATGATGAGACTCACCCTTACTTGTTGTCATTTTTCAGATTGAGGATAGCGGCGTGACTTGGTGAGGATTAGCTCATAAGTCGGTTTTTAGTATTGTGTCGGTGTCATGCTCTGATAGATGTAACACTGGGAACGCTTTGTTTTTAGAGTTCTGATTATAACTCTATTTGTATTTGTTTATGATGTTCGAAGTCTGACACATTATTGATGAATTAATTCCGCTGTGTAAACATGTGTTTGCTTAATGAGTTATAATTACAGATGTTTTCAGTGGATGCATGATATGTACCGACGTGTATTTTCTTCATTTTATGAATTGTGACACCTCTTGCATGTTTACTCTGATTAATAATTATTTAACTGCCGCGGGTTATTAGAGGGGTGTTACAATAGTGGTATCAGAGCATAGTCGATCGTTGTGACCAGAGTCTTAGTGTCAGTCCTTCTGTGTATGCGACTAATACGAGTTATTTGTCGATACTTTTGTTCTGATTGGATTGTTTGTGTAAGCAGAACAATGGCTGGAAGAGGAGGAAGAAACGATGATGCTATCGCTGAGGCTCTGGGCATGATTGCTGGTGTGCTTGGAGGAAATGCTATAGGGGCTGGGATTGGTGCTGAAAGACAGTTGGGGAATTTTCAGAGGAACAATCCTCCATTGTTCAAGGGCACGCATGATCCCGAGGGTGCTCAGAAATGGCTTAAGGAGATCGAGAGGATTTTCAGAGTCGTTGACTGTGCTGAGGACCTCAAGGTGAGGTATGGCACTCACATGTTATCTGAGGAGGCTGATGATTGGTGGATGTCAACCAGAGCTGAGTTGGATGCTGGTGGTACAACAATTACCTGGACTGTATTCAGGAGGGAATTTCTGAGGAGGTATTTTCCTGAAGATGTCAGGGGCAGAAAGGAAGTTGAGTTTCTGGCACTGGTTCAAGGCAATATGTCGGTACCAGAGTATGCGGCCAAGTTTGTGGAACTGGCAAGGTACTATGTGCATTACAATGATGATGAAGCCAGTGAGTTCTCGAAATGTGTCAAATTTGAGAATGGTTTTCGTGATGAGATCAAGCAAGGTATCAGGTACCAGAGAATCCGGAGATTTGTTGACCTGGTGGATTGTAGCAGGATTTTTGAGGAAGATAACATTAAGTTGAGGTCATCTCACTCTCGCGAGTTGGTTGACAGAAAAGGAAAGAAACATATGGATAGAGGTAAGCCATATGGTCGCGGTAAACCTACTGATTGGAAGAAACCCAGTGGGGGAGATTCCAGTGCTCGTATCAGATGTTACAATTGTGGTGAGATGGGACATCGTAGGAATGAGTGCAAGCTTGATCAGAAGAAGTGTTACAAGTGTGACCAAGTGGGTCATATTGCTGCTGACTGCAAGAAGAGAGTTGTGACTTGTTATAACTGTGGTGAAAAGGGTCACATCAGTCCTAATTGTCCTAAGCCAAAGAAGAACCAATCGGGAGGAAAGGTTTTTGCATTAACCGGGTCAGAGACTACTCCAGAGGACAGGTTGATTAAAGGTACGTGTTTCATTCATGGCACACCTTTAGTTGCAATTATTGATACTGGAGCAACTCATTCTTTTATTTCTTTGGATTGTGCTATGAGGTTGAATCTTGAGATATCTGATATAAATGGAAGTATGGTTATTGACACTCCTGCGTCGGGTTCAGTAACAACTTCGTCTGCATGCTTGAATTGTCCGGTTGACATTTTTGGTAGAGAATTCGGGATGGACTTAGTGTGCCTTCCATTGAAACAACTTGATGTAATCCTGGGAATGAACTGGTTGGAATTCAACCGTGTTAATATCAACTGTTTTACGAAGACGGTAATTTTTCCTGAAGAGGTTAGTTCTGGCAGTCTGGAAATGACAACTAGACAGGTGAATGAAGCTATCGGAGATGGTGCAACAGTGTTTATGTTATTCGCATTGATGAATGTGAAGGAGAAAGTGGCGAGTGGCAAATTGCCTGTGGTGTGTGAGTTTCCAGAAGTTTTTCCAGAAGATGTGAATGAATTACCACCAGAAAGAGAAGTGGAATTTTCTATTGATTTGGTTCCGGGAACTAGTCCAGTGTCGATGGCACCTTATCGTATATCGCCGTCTGAATTGGCTGAACTGAAGAAGCAGTTAGAGGAATTCCTTGAGAAGAAGTTTATTCGTCCTAGTGTTTCTCCATGGGGTGCGCCTGTGTTGCTGGTAAAGAAGAAAGAGGGTTCAATGAGGCTGTGTGTAGATTACAGACAATTGAACAAGGTCACTATCAAGAATCGGTATCCATTGCCGAGGATTGATGATTTGATGGATCAATTGGTTGGAGCATGCGTATTTAGTAAGATTGATCTGAGGTCTGGGTATCATCAGATACGTGTGAAAGATGACGATATTCAGAAGACTGCTTTTAGAACGAGGTATGGACATTATGAGTATTCTGTAATGCCGTTTGGGGTTACTAATGCACCTGGTGTTTTTATGGAATATATGAACAGGATCTTTCATCCTTATCTTGATAAGTTCGTGGTGGTATTTATAGATGATATCCTGATATATTCTAAGAATGAGGAAGAACATGCGGAACATCTCAGAACTGTGTTAGAGCTGCTGAAAGAGAAGCAACTTTTTGCCAAACTGTCGAAGTGTGAATTCTGGTTAGAGAAAGTCATTTTTCTTGGACATGTGATCTCTAGGGATGGTATTGCTGTGGATCCTACAAAGATAGAAGCTGTGTCCCAGTGGGAAGCTCCGAAGTCAGTATCAGAGATTCGTAGTTTTCTTGGTCTCGCAGGCTATTACAGAAAGTTCATTGAAGGATTTTCAAAGTTAGCATTACCATTAACTAAACTGACCAGGAAGGGACAAGCCTTTATATGGGATGCCAAGTGTGAAGAAGGATTCCAAGAGTTGAAGAGGAGGTTGACTAGTGCTCCTATTTTGATTTTGCCAAATCCGACAGAATCATTTGTGATTTATTGTGACGCATCACTGATGGGTTTAGGTGGTGTATTGATGCAGAATCAACAAGTGGTCGCTTATGCGTCGAGACAACTCAAAGTGCATGAAAGGAATTATCCGACTCATGATTTGGAGTTGGCAGCTGTGGTTTTTGTTTTGAAGTTGTGGCGACACTATTTGTATGGTTCGAGATTTGAAGTATTCAGTGATCATAAAAGCCTGAAGTATCTATTCGATCAGAAAGAGTTGAATATGAGGCAGAGAAGGTGGTTAGAATTTCTGAAAGATTATGATTTTGGTTTGAATTACCATCCGGGTAAGGCAAACGTTGTTGCTGATGCATTGAGTAGGAAGACCTTGCATATGTCTAAGCTAATGGTGAAGGAATTGGACTTGATTGAACAATTCAGAGACTTGAGTTTAGTGTGCGAAAGTACTCCTACTAGTGTTAAATTGGGTATGCTGAAGTTGACTAGCGGTATTCTCGAAGAAATCAGAGAAGGTCAGAAAGCTGATGTTGGATTGATTGATAAGTTGACTTTGATTAACCAAGGCAAGAGTGGTGAATTCAGAGTGGATGAGAATGGTATACTGAAGTTTGGTGACAGAGTTTGTGTTCCTGATGTTGATGAACTCCGAAAACGTATTTTGGAAGAAGGACACCGTAGTGGGTTGAGTATTCATCCTGGTGCTACCAAGATGTATCATGATTTGAAAAAGTTGTTTTGGTGGCCTGGAATGAAGAAGGAGATTGCTGAGTTTGTGTACTCTTGTTTGACTTGCCAGAAGTCAAAGATTGAGCATCAGAAACCATCTGGGTTTATGCAACCGATGTTTATTCCTGAGTGGAAGTGGGATAGCATATCAATGGATTTTGTTTCGGGTTTGCCGAGAACTGTCAGAAATTGTGAAGCTATCTGGGTCATGGTGGACAGGTTGACGAAGTCTGCACATTTTATACCGGTGAGAATGGATTATCCGATGGAGAAGCTAGCTCAGTTGTATATTGAGAAGATAGTTAGTCTACATGGTATTCCTTCAAGTATCGTGTCAGACAGAGATCCGAGGTTTACGTTAAGTTTTGGGAAGGTTTGCAGAAAGCTTTGGGTACTAAGCTGAGATTGAGTTCTGCTTATCATCCGCAGACTGATGGACAGACTGAGAGGACGATTCAGTCGTTAGAAGATTTGTTGCGTGCTTGTGTGTTGGAAAAAGGTGGTACTTGGGATAGTTATCTGCCTTTGATTGAGTTTACCTACAACAACAGTTTCCATTCGAGTATCGGTATGGCTCCGTTTGAGGCTTTGTATGGTAGGAGATGTAGGACGCCGTTGTGTTGGTACGAATTTGGTGAGAGTGTTGTGATTGGTCCAGAAATTGTACAACAGACTACAGAGAAGATTAAAATGATTCAAGAGAAGATGAAGGCTTCTCAGAGTCGTCAGAAGAGCTATCATGACAAGAGGAGGAAAACACTTGAGTTTCAAGAGGGAGATCACGTGTTTATGAGAGTTACTCCTATGACAGGGAATGGTCGGGCATTGAAGTCGAAGAAGTTGACTCCGCGTTTTATCGGACCATTCCAAATTTCTGAAAGAGTGGGAGAAGTGGCTTATCGTATCGCTTTACCGCCGATGCTTGCAAATTTACACGATGTATTTCATGTGTCTCAGTTGAGGAAATACATTTCAGATCCGTCCCATGTGATCCAAGTAGATGATATACAGGTGAAAGATAACTTGACGGTTGAGACTTTACCTGTGAGGATTGAGGATCGAAGGCTGAAACAATTGCGGGGCAAGGAAATAGCTTTGGTCAGAGTAGCTTGGGGAGGACTTGCTGAGGGAAATGTTACCTGGGAGCTAGAGAGTCAGATGAAGGATTCTTATCCAGAGCTCTTTACCTAAGGTATGTTTTCGAGGACGAAAACTCTTTTAGTGGGGGAGAGTTGTAACACCCGTATAATTTTATTATTAATTTAAATTGGAATATTTAATTAATAATTAGAATTATTAGGGATTTTGAGGAAATAATGAATAAATAATGGTTTAAGGCATTGGGCCATATGAGGAAATAGTAAAGAAGGGGGTGTGGTGTAGTAAAGCCCTTACTAATTTAATATTATTTTTCATAAAATAATCAGAATTGGGAATTGGGAAAAAAAGAAAGAACGTGAAAGAACAGAATTGGGAACAAGGAACGTGAAGGAGAACTGTAGAGGGAGAGACCAAGAACCAAGACTTTTATCTGAGGTAAGGGGAGACTCTCCGTTTAATCTCTTTTATCGTATTATAGGTGATAGTATGGATTAGAAGTATGATTGGATCCATTGATTCTATATTCTGAATTTTCATCTGTGTTCATCATTGAATTTTTGGACTGTTAATCCCTAATAACTGATAGATTTAGGGAATGATGAATGAAATTGATTATGGAATTATATACTGTGGTTGTGGATGAAGTCGTATGCTGTTTGGATGTGAATTTTCTGGTTTTGAGACTCAAAATCGTGGATTGGTATGAGTAGAAACGAGTGGGTTTTGGACTGTTACGAAGTTGCAGGTGCTGGGCATTTTCTGGTGTTTCGCGTATGAAACAAGGCCATACGCGTATGGGATGAGGTCATACGCGTATGGGGGACACTCCCAAGGGGCTATACGCGTATGGTACGTAGCTGCCCTGTCCCCAAGCACTTGTGCTGGTGATTTGCGTATGAGAGCGTATGAGGATGCTCATACGCGTATGGAAATTGTGAAAGAGGAAAATTATTCTGGTGATACGCGTATGGCAAGGCTGATACGCGTATGGGTTGGTTTTAGGCCATTTTTGGTTCTGATGAAACGCGTATGATACGCGTATGAAGCATAGTGATACGCGTATGGCTGCGTATGAGATAGGTGATACGCGTATGGTCACTGTGTGTGCAAAATCATGTTTTGTGATTTTTCTGGAAAGTTATATGGTGTGTAACTTTCGATCTGTAGGCCTGTTTTGTGTGCTGTTTGAGAACAGGTAAACCTTGTGATGTGATCTGTGGTTTACTAATATGTTGATTGTATTGAATGATGTTAATATATATATATGAACATGCTTAATAATGATGATGAATGATGATGGAATGAGTATAGATGATGCTACTCATAGGATGATGATGATGAAAGTATGTTATATATATATATATATATATATATATATATATATATATATTGCATGCATTCATAAACATTGATGAGGGCTGAATCCTAGATGATGAGGGGATTCAGTGAATGGCAGAATTCCCATTGTGTGGAATGATCGGTCGGTGGATGATTTCCACTGGTGATGATTTGGTACCACATACATAGTGTCAGTTTCATACATGTGCATGATTTGTTATAGCATGATGATATATGTTATATGATGACTTGTCTGTTTATCCGTGGATGTGGGAATGACGTTTTGTCTGGATATGAAACAATTGGGTGAATGATATAACTATGAAATGTTATTATTTATGATGCAATAACATTGGTTAACTGTGATGAGACTCACCCTTACTTGTTGTCATTTTTCAGATTGAGGATAGCGGCGTGACTTGGTGAGGATTAGCTCATAAGTCGGTTTTTAGTATTGTGTCGGTGTCATGCTCTGATAGATGTAACACTGGGAACGCTTTGTTTTTAGAGTTCTGATTATAACTCTATTTGTATTTGTTTATGATGTTCGAAGTCTGACACATTATTGATGAATTAATTCCGCTGTGTAAACATGTGTTTTCTTAATGAGTTATAATTACAGATGTTTTCAGTGGATGCATGATATGTACCGACGTGTATTTTCTTCATTTTATGAATTGTGACACCTCTTGCATGTTTACTCTGATTAATAATTATTTAACTGTCGCGGGTTATTAGAGGGGTGTTACATCTTCTGACCTTGAAGTGCTTCTGAGCGTGATACCATGAGAACTTCAGTGCTTCTGCTTCTGATCTCAAGTTCTTCTGATGCTTCCATAGACCCATGTTCTGATTCTGCTTGACCATCTTCTGATGTCTTGCCAGACCATGTTCTGATGTTGCATGCTGAACCTTCTGAGTCAGTGCTTCTTGCGCTGATTTTGTGCATACTCTTTATATAATTCCTGAAATGGAAATTGCATAGTATTAGAGTACCACATTATCTCATACAAAATTCATATACATTGTTATCATCAAAACTAAGAATATTGATCAGAACAAATCTTGTTCTAATAATCTCCCCCTTTTTGATGATGACAAAAACATATATAAATGATATGAATTTGCGATCAGAATATAAAACGGCTAAAGACAATTACACAGCTATAGCATAAGCATATAAACATAGTGTGTGAATATGTCTCCCCCTGAGATTAACAATCTCCCCCTGAGATAAATAATCTCCCCCTGAAATAAATACTGGAAGAAATTTATAAATAAAGGACTTCCCTGAGTATTTTCCATTTCAGTTGAGACGATCACATATGCTTAGATCTTCAGATCATTCACAGCTTCTGATTCTTGCTTCCATAGGACAGCTTCAGAACTTGAATTTCTTCGATCTTCAGAACATTCATAGCTTCTGATTCTTGCTTCCATTGGACATCTTTAGAACTTGAATTTCTTCTTGAATCATTGCATGCTAGATTGTATCAGAACATTATTGAATGTACCATAGCATCATCGGAGCATCTCTACATCCTGAAATGTTACAGAACAAGCTAAACGACAAAAGTCAGCATGAATGAATCAGAACATAAAAATATGTATCAGAACATATGATATGTATCAGAGCAAACAACAGTAATGTTTCAGAGCATATTTTAGAACTAAAAACATGCATCAGAACATATAAGGAATAAGAATGTGTTAGAGCATATTCTATCATCAGAATATCAGAACATTCTTCCTTCTTGCTTCTGATCTTGAAGCTTTACAGCACTCAGCTTGCTTCAACTTCCATGAGCTTGTTTCTATACAGAATTGCTTTTCCCCATGTCTTTGCTTCTTATGTTGAGCTTTAAAGAGGATCTTCAATTCCTGCAAAACACTCAAAGACATAGAACTTGCTAGTTCTGTTAAAAATGTGGAGCCTTTCTCCCAGCAACAGATAAAATAAATCATATCATTTATCACATTTTTCTCCCCCTTTTTGTCATAACATCAAAAAACATAAAAGATTCAGATGAAAAACAAGACAGACAATATGAGAGAAGAAACGATAATTTCATTGATAGCAAGGAGAAATTGTCAGAAGTACAAAAGTACATGGAAGATGCATAGAAAACAGATGCAGCAAACAAAGAAAACAATCTGAGACTCAAAGACTAAGATGACCCTTGCTTGGACATGATCTTGGCCAACATGTCATGAATCCCATTGTTGCTCTCAGTCTACCTCTCCATGAAGGTGTGGAACTCAGCATTGATCGTTCATTGCTTATCCATGCGAGAAGATAGCTCAGCCTAGTTCTTCTGAATAACTTCCAGAGTCTTCGCGAGACGAGAAGGTTCATCAGAAGAAGCTTCACAACTTCTGTCCAGAGGGATAGCATTCTGAACCGCATCTTCCATAGTCAGATCATTACCTAGATTTTCCTCAACAGGAATAGTTTCAGCAGGATGATCTTCAGCATCTGCTTCTTCCATAGAAGCATCTCCATATTCTGCAGCAGGCACCTCAGAATCTCCATTCTCAAGAACCTGAAGAATGGCAGCCAGATTCCTTGGAGCAGAAGGACCTTCAACTTCTAGAGGATCAGCAACTTCTGGGATGACCAAATCAGGGTCTTCTTCAGAAGGATTCTCCCTCAGAAAGTCAAACAGCGATTTGAAGTCTCCAATCAGAACTGGATACTGAGGTCGCCAGACCACAATCTCTCTGCAAGGGTTAGATTCCATTGCTGCAGCAATTCTTGCTTCCTCAAGTTCATCGGTGAACAGCTTCTCTTCAAAGATATATCTCCCTTCGAGACGACTGAACCAGAAGTCTTCATAACTCCTCAGAATTCCACAAGGGCGTGGAGCAGTTTCTACACAAATTTCCTGAAGTTCTTCAAAACAAGCATCTGCATTTCTTCGGAAGATTCTCCAGAACTTTCGCATAGCAACATCATTCAGGCCAGAACTTTCAACAATTCTGAGAGTATCAAAGACTCTTCTGAGATTCCTCTTTACCATGCATCTGCCAGAACTTCCGCATCTGCCAGAACTTCCGCATTTTACATTCCCGCACTTTAATTCATGTACATATAAAACTGCGTGTATGTCAAGAATAATAATTGAAGCGCTAGATCACTAATCTCAAAGATAACATATCTGAAAACAAAACACAATCACACTTGCACCTCTTAGGGTAATCCCTCTGTTACTCTTTTCAAAATCAATCCTACTATTTCAAATACAAATTCAAACTTCTGTCTGTATCCAGTCAAGGAAAATTTTCTAAAGAAATGAGAAAAGAAATGAGAAAGAACCTTACAAACTTAGGGTATACCTCCTAATTGCTTGCTCAAATAAAAGAAAAAATCAAAAACAACAAAAGTTCTCACACATCACTATTTTTCCAAAACAAACTTTCAAAAGATTACACTTTGTATATATCCAAACAAGGATCATTACGAAGTTTTTTTCAAACCATCAAAACATCTTTCGAAAGATAAATACTTTGTATACATCCGCACAAGGATCATTACAAAGTTAATTATTTACAAAAATATTTAAAACCACATACAAGCATTTCAAGCAAAACAAACGATTCAAACAAGTGAGCTAAGCAATTAAGAGCCCATGGATAACCATGGAAACAAAGGGTGCTAACACCTTCCCTTTGTATAACCTACCCCCGAACCCAAAATCTCTTTAAGGTCTTTTTCTGTTTCTTTTATAAACCTTTCCTTAATTGGATAAAATAAAAGTCGGTGGCGACTCTCTGATTTTCACAACGCAAAAAATAAAAATAAAATGTGATAAAAAGAAGTTTCTTTTGAGATGACATGTAATCCAAGATAAAATGATAACATAAATCCCACTATTGAGCGAAACTAATAAAAATCTTTTTTTATTGTACATAACTCACTAGATTGCAAATCCTTCAAGTTTTCACTCGACCTTGAATTAGTTCACATTATAAGAACGAAAGCACTCCAAGATTTCATCCAAATTAATACTAATTCAATCCTATAAGAATTACCTTGTATGAGACTTTGAACTATTGAAGAAACCAGAAACTTCATAATTTCATCCGCAAAAATCTTCACTCGATCGTATAGAAATTCTCTTAAAGAAGAAACTTTAATTTTTCTTCACTTGATTGCAGTCTCGAGACAACATAAACATAATCTCATTCTTTAATATAAACCAGAAAATCTTCATAAAACATTTGGACACTAATGAATCCATTCACTACTAGATCTCACGCTCTCTCTTTGAGGTTGAGAAAAACACTCAACATTGATATTTTTTGCTAAAGGTAAAAGATAAGTTTTTCAATAGAATCTGACACAGCATTTATTAATAGTCACAAAATTAGCAGTGGAGAAATTTTTCCTCAAGGTTACTTTGAGAGAGAAAGCTTGTGTGATTGAAAAAACACTTAAAGTTTTTTAAAGATTATGAATGAAATAATTTTAGAGAGGCACATGCACATAAGATTTAAGGTACACATACACTTTTCACACCTCACTTTACTTTTGTTTGGACTCAATTATTGACTTGATCATTAAGGTGTTAGTCTTACATGTCTTCCCTCATGTGCAATCGCTTTGGAAACTTGCATCACCACATCGTGAGTCTTCCACCTCAATTCAATCACATTTCTCATTCTATTATGTGACAAAACACATATATTATGAACAATCAATAATTTTTTTATGCTCAAATGTTTATTTTGGGTAAATGAATATACGTTGATGAAGTACTAGTAACTAAACCGAGTTAGTCGGTGATAGACAATAATCTCTACCAGAATCGGCCCTATGCAGGAGCAAAAAGCTCCACAACACAACGCCACAAATTTTGGGAGGCCCAAAGTTTGGAAGTTTCAATTTTTTGCATTAATATTAATTAGAAATAAAAAATGTTATAATAAACACTCAATAAATAAATAAAAATGTTTTGATAAAAATACAATACATAAAAAATGAGATTGATCAAAAGTCAAAATAATCATAATTAAAGTTATTTTTTATTAATATATAATTAAATTTATGATATGTCATTTTAAATTATTATAATTATGTTTTTTTAAATTTAGGCACATGCTTTAAATTAGAGCGGGGCCTCCAGGTTGATTGGGTCAGTCCTGATATCTAACAGCACTGGTTTGATTGTCGGGTCGAGTAAGCTATTGAATCAGTGAGAACCAGCTAAAACCAGTAAAAAGTGGTGAATCAATAGTTTTAGAAAATCGGCAGATTAAATGTTTGCCTTTTTCCCTCACACAAGATGATGCCATTTTGATAATTAAAAAAATATATATATATATATATATATATATATATATATATATATATATATATATATATATATATATATATATATATATATATATATATATATATATATATATATATATATATATAAAAGTAGACTTTGTTCAAAACTTATTTGGAAAAACTTTTTCTCCTTGGAATTAACTTTATTGACATTACAATTATTTTGTTATTCAATTTACGTTGCAATTATACTTTGTTCAAAATTTATTTGAATTTGTATTTTGTACTATTTTGTTATGTGTGATGACTATGTTTAAAATTTGATTTTAAATAATGAACTTGTGAAATTATGATATTTTAAAAATTTTAAAATTTTGCAGGTGTCGTGATTTTTTTAGAGACATAGTTATCTGGTTCGATGAGTTTAATAACTATATAGTTTTGTTATAGTGATCTATTTATTCAATCTAATTATTCAGTTTAATTCGATTTAGTTATATGATTCAACCAATGATCCAGTAGTTCGATCGATAATTTAATGATCTAATATCCTCATCGGAACCAATCTGATTTTCAAAACAATGTCTACATGGGAAAAGTCAAGTTAATTTAGAGATAAAAAAAAATCAGATGAGTGAAGTCAACGGGTCACATAACATGTTTGAAAAAATTTAGAATTCATTTTTTTTTTGGGTTATATTCAATTTTTATATTTTGAATTCTTTCATTCAATATTTTCTCATTCACTCTCTTTCTCTATTTTTCTTAATCTCATTCTCCCTCTTAATTATTTTATACTTTTTAATGATGTGTGAGATTGAAATTAAGAGAGATAAAGAGAAAGGAAAGAGAATAAGAGAATATTGATAAAAAGGATCCGAGTCCTAATTTTTAAGATATAAATTATCTTTCTTAAATTTGTATTTTCCATGGTAAAAAAATATTTTTGAAACTATATCTGACATTAAATTAATAAATCCCCGAATTATAATTCAATTACTTTATACCACTCGAATCAAAATAATTAACATAACTCAATTTCTTTGATTTACGGTTCTACCAATTAAAGAAAACAATTCAACTTTTTCTTTTTTTTTTACTAAAATATTTCTTTACTTTTAGAGGTGTCATGTGTGCGTGTGTGTGGTCTAGCGGTGAAACGCTTGACTCTTGAGAGTGTGCTACTTTTAAGGTCTCAGGTTCGAAACCCGGATCCAAGCGTTTCACCGCTAGACCACAAAAAAAAATTAAAATGTAATTTTGGTCTTTTTATATTTATTTTGATTATTTTTTAGATTCTATTTAAAAATATATCAATTTTATGATCCTTTAGTTTCAGATTTCATGTATTTTTTTGGGTCCCCAATGACAAAACATACTCATTTGTATATGTGATAATGAAATCTCATATATTTTATAATGTTGCCACGTTATTAAAAATATTTTAATATTTTAAAATTTATTATTTTATTTCTTTAAATTGTTCTTTTTAATAATTAAGGGTTTTTAGTAGTTTTAATTAATTTTTTATATATATTTATGCAAAAATGCTATTCTTACCCCTACATCGTATGTACGGACGATACTGCTCATGTACAGACGATACTATTCATGTACGGACAAATACTATTCATGTACGGCGCGAATACTATTCATGTGAGGCCATTTATTTTTAATATTTGGACGTGCATTAACCAACTTCATTACTGCATTAACCAAATTTTTACAGAGCATTAACCAAGTTTGATGACTGCTAAAAATTATTTTTAATACCTGAATGTTGCATTAACCAACTTTATTACTGCATTAACCAAATTTTTACACTGCATTAACCAAGTTTGGTGACTGTTAAAATTTTTTTTGTAAGCAAGGAATTTAATTAAAAGGGAGTACTATAGGGGTACTCAATCCCTCTTACAAAAATCGGTAGCGAACCGAAGACACACAATATTACATAACAATTGCCATTTATCTTAAGTAATGCAAAGGATATTTGCAAAAAACATAAAAATTACAACTGTCATACGTAATGTCACCGTGAAAAGACCATCTCCAAATCAACCCTTTAATCCTCCAAACGATATCCGACACGCTCCAACCAACGTTCCCAAAAATAATATTATTCCTCATGCTCCACATCCCCCAACAAACCGCTATCCAAACCAAACCTTCCATACCTTTCCTCACTTTCTTCCTTCTAAAACAATCAAAAGCCGAAAGGAAATTCTCCCAAACTAAAGATGGCAAGATCAAAATCACCTCCAACCACCCAAGAATGGAACTCCAAGCTAACTTGGCTATGTCACAAGAAAATAGAAGGTGCAGTAAGCTTTCCTCTCTATCTTTACAAAAAACACAAAGAAGATCCGGAGAAGAAGAAATAACACCTCTAACAAAAAGATTAATTTTAGTGGGGAGTCTATCTATTAACATCCTCCAAGCAAAAGCTTTAAATCTAAAAGGGATTAAAGCTTTCCAAACCAGCAACTCCTCAATCATTTGTTCAATGTGATCTTCTTCGAGCGGCTTAAAAAATTGCTGAGAATTTTCAACTTTCACTTTCTTGAAAACCCAATTTCCCTCTGATTCTTTCTCCTCTTCAATATGTCTCATAGTAGTACCAGTAACATTTTCTTCACTGTTTTTCATAGGAACATTGTTTGTTGAAATGGTGAGAGCTTGTGTAGATTCTCTCTGAGGTTGTTGTTGATGAGATATTGGTCTAGTGATTTGCAAAATCTAACAAAAATTATTTTTAATACCTGGATGTTGCATTAACCAACTTCAGTACTGCATACCAAATTTTTACACTGGAGTAACTAAATACGGTAAACAGTGTTTGGTGTAAGTATTTGGTGTAATAAATGGTGTAAGAGTAGCATTACTCATATTTATGTAGAAACTAAATATTACACATTTTAAAAGGGATTAGTTGGGCCTAAAATGTTAGAACAAGATTTGTTCTTATCAATATTCTTAGTTTTGATGATAACAAGTATATGAATTTTGTATGAGATAATGTGGTACTCTAATACTATGCAATTTCCGTTTCAGGAATTATATAAAGAGTATGCACTAAATCAGCGCAAGAAGCACTGACTCAGAAGGTTCAGCATGCAACATCAGAACATGGTCTGGCAAGACATCAGAAGATGGTCAAGCAGAATCAGAACATGGGTCTATGGAAGCATCAAAAGAACTTGAGATCAGAAGCAGAAGCACTGAAATTCTCATGGTATCACGCTCAGAAGCACTTCAAGGTCAGAAGACAAGAAGATGCTCTGCACCAAGCTGTTTGACTCTGATGATATTCAAACGTTGTTTACACAAACATCAGATCAGAAGCAAGTACTAGACTGGCAGGCTACTCTGACTAACAAAAGGAACGTTAGAAGCTATTAAAGGCAAAGTCAGTAGACACAGCAAAAACAAGGCTCGAGGTAGTTGACAAAAGAGTGAAACATTAAATGCAATGCTGTACGGAATACGCAAAGCATTAAATGCTCCCAACGGTCATCTTCTCAAGTGCCTATAAATATGAAGTTCTGATGAGAAGCAAGGTTACAACTTACGAATTACAACACTTGCACATTATACAAAAACGCTGTCAAATTCAAAAGCTCTCAAACTTCATCATCAAGCTCACTACATTGCTGTTGTAATATCTTAGTGAGATTTAAGCTTAAACTTAAGAGAAAATCACAATTGTGATAATAGCTTTATAAGAAGCATTGTAACTCTTAAAAGAATTTGTTTACATTAAGTTGTAAGAACTAGAGTGATCAGGTTGTTGATCAGTATACTCTAGCAAGTCTTAGAAGTTGTCTAAGCAGTTTGTTCCTAGAGTGATCAGGTTGTGATCAGGATACTCTAGAAGACTTAGCAGTTGTCTAAGTGGAAAACCATTGTAATCAAGTGTGATTAGTGGATTAAATCCTCAGGTGAGGTAAATCACTCCAAGGGGGTGGACTGGAGTAGTTTAGTTAACAACGAACCAGGATAAAAATCATAGTGCAAACAGTTTTTATCTTGCAAGTTTTAAAGCTACACTTATTCAAACCCCCCCCCCCCCCTTTCTAAGTGTTTTTCTATCCTTCAAATGGCATCAGAGCGTCGGTTCTAAGGTGCAAGCACTTAACCTTGTTTAGAAAAGATTCAGGAAGAGAAAAACGCTTCAGTAAAAGATGGCTGGTGAAATTCCAACAAACACATCTACATCTACATCTCGCTCTGCTGAGCAATACAATGGAAATGGTAACAATGGTTATACTAGACCACCAGTATTTGATGGTGAAAACTTTGAATACTGGAAAGATAAACTGGAAAGTTACTTCCTTGGTCTAGATGGTGATTTATGGGATCTTCTGATGAATGGTTACAAACATCCAGTAAAAGCTACAGGCGTAAGGCTTACTAGACCAGAAATGGATGATGATCAAAAGAAGCTTTTCCAAAATCATCATAAATGTAGGACTGTTTTGCTGAATGTTATCTCTCATGCTGAGTATGAGAAGATATCTAACAGGGAAACTGCCTATGATATATATGAGTCATTGAAAATGACCCATGAGAGAAATGCTCAAGTCAAGGAGACTAAAGCTCTTGCTCTAATCCAGAAATATGAAGCCTTCAAGATGGAGGATGATGAAGATATTGAGAAGATGTTCTCAAGATTTCAAACGCTAACTGCTGGATTAAGAGTTCTGGACAAAGGCTACACCAAGGATGATCATGTAAAGAAGATCATCAGAAGCTTGCCCAGAAGATGGGGCCCAATGGTGACTGCATTCAAGATTGCAAAGAATCTGAATGAGGTTTCTTTGGAAGAGCTAATCAGTGCCTTGAGAAGCCATGAGATAGAGCTGGATGCAAACGAGCCTCAGAAGAAAGGTAAGTCTATTGCATTAAAATCTAATTTTAAAAAATGCACTAACGCTTTTCAGGCTGAAGAAGTAGATTCTGAAGAATCAGAATCAGAAGAAGAAGATGAACTGTCCATGATCTCCAGAAGGGTAAACCAACTCTGGAAGAGCAAGCAAAGGAAGTTCAAGAGCTTCAGAAGTTCAAAGAAATTTGAACGAGGAGAATCTTCTGGTGGCAGAAGATCTGACAAGAAGAAGGTCGTCTGCTATGAGTGCAATGAGCCTGGACACTTCAAGAATGAATGTCCAAAACTTCAGAAGGAGAATCCCAAGAAGAAGTTTCATAAGAAGAAAGGTCTTATGGCAACATGGGATGATTCTGAATCAGAATCAGACTCTGAAGGAGAGCAAGCCAACTTTGCACTGATGGCCACAGTGGATGATGGATCAGAATCTACATCAGAATCAGATTCTGAAGAGGTATTTTCTGAACTATCTAGAGAAGAGTTAGTTTCCAGTTTAACTGAACTTCTGGAACTCAAGGCTCATCTTAGTATCAAATACAAAAAGCTGAAAAAGCAATTTGAATTTGAAACTAAGAAGCTGGAAGTGGAAAATTCTGAACTGAAGGAAAAAGTTTTAAAATTATCCAGAGATAGTGGATCTCCTTCTGAATCAGAAAAATCCATTCCTAGTCTCAATCATATTCTGAAAGAATATGACTCGAGCTTCAGAAAGTTCCTATCTTGAAGTATTGGCAGAAGTCATCTTGCTTCTATGATATATGGTGTTTCTGGAAACAAAAGGTTTGGCTTTGGCTATGAGGGTGATACCTCACATAAATTTGAACCTGTTGATGATTTGAAAATCACATACAAGCCATTGTATGATCAGTTCAAATATGGCCATTCACATGATATCAAGCTCACATCACATGCACAGAGTTTTAACACAACACACACCAAGAAGCATGTGACACAACCTAAAAGATATCATGCTGACAAACCCAAAGAATATCATGCTGTTCCTCCTGTTACTTATCATGCTAAACCCAAGTTCAATCAGAACTTGAGGAAAACTAACAAGAAAGGACCCAAGAAATTGTGGGTACCTAAGGAGAAGATAATTTCTGTTGCAAATATCCTTAGCAGCAAAGAAGGCAAAGCACAAAATGTCATGGTACCTGGACTCTGGGTGCTCCCGACACATGACGGGAAGAAGGTCTATGTTCCAAGACCTGGTGCTTAAGTCTGGTGGAGAAGTCAAGTTTGGAGGAGATCAGAAGGGCAAGATTATTGGCTCTGGAACCATAAGTATTGGTAACTCTCCTTCCATAACTAATGTACTTCTTGTAGAAGGATTAGCACATAACTTATTGTCCATAAGTCAATTAAGTGACAATGGTTATGACATAATCTTCAATCAAAAGTGTTGCAAGGCTGTAAGTCAGAAGGATGATTCAATCCTATTTACAGGCAAGAGAAAGAACAACATTTATAAGATTGATCTTTCTGATCTTGAGAAGCAGAAGGTGACTTGTCTTATGTCTGTTTCTGAAGAGCAATGGGTCTGGCACAGAAGATTAGGACATGCTAGTTTGAGAAATATTTCTCAGATTAACAAACTAAATCTGGTCAGAGGTCTCCCAAATCTGAAATACAAATCAGATGCTCTTTGTGAAGCATGTCAGAAGGGCAAGTTCTCCAAACTTGCATTCAAATCTAAGAATGTTGTCTCTTCCTCAAGGCCGTTAGAACTTCTGCACATTGATCTGTTTGGACCAGTCAAAATAGCATTTGTCAGAGGGAAGAAATATGGATTAGTCATCGTAGATGATTATAGCCGCTGGACATGGGTAAAGTTCTTAAAACACAAGGATGAGTCTCATTCAATGTTCTCTGCACTCAGATCCAATCTAAGAAGGAGTGCAAAATCATAAAGGTCAGAAGTGATCATGGTGGCGAATTTGAGAACAGATTCTTTGAGGAGTTCTTCAAAGAAAATGGTATTGCCCATGATTTCTCTTGCCCTAGAACTCCACAGCAAAATGGAGTTGTAGAGCTAAAGAATAGGATTCTGCAAGAAATGGCCAGAACCATGATCAATGAGACCAATATGGCTAAGCACTTCTGGGCAGAAGCAAAAAACACTGCATGTTATATTCAGAATAGAATCTCTATAAGACCTATTCTAAATAAGACTCCTTATGAATTGTGGAAGAACAGAAAGCCCAACATTTCATATTTTCATCCTTTTGGATGTGTGTGTTTTATTCTGAATACTAAAGATCATCTTGGTAAGTTTGATTCTAAGGCACAAAAATGTTTTCTTCTTGGATATTCTGAACGCTCTAAAGGCTACAGAGTATACAATACTGAAACATTGATTTTAGAAGAATCAATCAATATCAGGTTTGATGATAAGCTTGGTCTTGAAAAGCCAAAGCAGTTTGAGAATTTTGCAGATATAGATATTGACATATCAGAAGCTGTAGAACCAAGAAGCAAAGCTCTAGAAGCTGAAAGTCTTAGAAGCAAAGAATCAGAAGATCAAGTTGCTGCATCTTTAGAGAATCTCAGAATTTCTGAAGAGCCAACAGTCAGAAGATCTTCTAGACTCACCTCTGCTCACTCAGAAGATGTGATCCTTGGAAAGAAAGATGATCCTATCAGAACTAGATCATTTCTAAAGAATAACAGTCAGAAGCAGTGATCAGAATCAGAAGATGGAAAGCTCTATTCAGTGCAACACAGTTGTCATCAAGAGTATTCTGATGGTGAACACGTGTATGTACGGTTGGTAAAAGCGTGAGTTAATCTGATGGGACGCCGCCCTAGGTAACTGTGTTAAATCATTTCATTTACCACGATCTCTCATCTAACGTCACTCATCATTTAATGCAATTGATTTCATTTGATTTTGTAACTGTTCATTCTCATAACTTTATTGCATTCATTTTCAAATCCGTCTCTATAAATACATTTCAAATCATAACATTTATCTTTTTCGCTCCCACTCTCTCTTTCTTCTTGCATGCATTTTTGTAACCTTTTCAGTCTCTTCTCAAACCCTAAGCGCAAACCCAGATCTTGTTCTTCAAACTTCTCTTCTGTTTCAATGGCCGCTTCATCATCTCACAATGTTGGCTCATTTGTCCCTCTCCATCTTCAAGAAGAAAAAAATCAGCAAATCACTCCGGTTATTGCCTGTTATATTCCCAAGAAGGATTTGGAAGTTATCTGTGAACTCATGGTAGACTTTGATAGTCTTGAAGAACATAACTTTCGTCTTAAGGAAGATATCATTTTTCAAGGGTGGGCTTCACTTTTTGCTGAGTTCTGTGGACCAGTTTACCCAGATCTTGTAAAGGAATTTTGGGTGCATGCAGTTGTCGCTCCTAAATCTATTCTATCTTTCGTCCATGGGAAGTTCGTGGTCGTTACTGAGAACATCCTTAGAATGATGTTCGATCTAAGAAACCCTAATGGTGCTTTTGAAATTGATCAAAGGGCTGATTGGGATGACGTGTTGTCTACTCTTTGCACAAACGTAAAGGAGACAAAACGTGTCAAGGACATGAGGGATCTTTATAAAATCTGGACCAAGATTCTTCTAGGTTGTTTCTATCACAGGAAAGGAACACATGCTGCAGATTTCGTCAACAATGAGCAGAAATACATTTTGTATTGCATTGCTACTCAGAAGAAGGTTGATGTTATCTACATAATCTTCAATCACATGTGGAATGCTGTGAGGGATTCCATAAATGCCTTCAGAGTGAAGAAGTGTACTATCATTCCATTTGGAAGAATCATTACAAACCTTCTGGTTCACTCCAAGATTGTTGAGAACCTGGAAGCTGAAGGTACCATCAAAGACCTTGTCGTTACCACTGGAAGTTGCTTGAATGCTCTCACTTTGAGAAAGATGAGTGTCATTGATGCTATTATCAAAACCCCTCAACCTCTTCCTAGAGCAAGAAGCAGAAGAGATTCTATTCTTGCTGACTTTGAACCCTTCTTCAGAAGTGAGGTACCAGGAGTCAGAACTAGATATCTGAAGTCACTCAAGGAAGATGAAGGAGTAAAAGATCAAGAAAAAGGTGCTCCTACTAAAAAGGGTCGCAAGAAAACTTCTACTTCTAGGACTGCTGCCTCGGAAGATGTTTCAGAAGCTGTTCCTGAAGCTGCTGAAAAGAAGGAAAGAAGGACCAAAAGAAAATTTGATCATTCTTCTGATAATCAGGTGAAGGTAGTTCAGAATGTAGCTGCTGCTACTGTTGAAAAAGTTGTTCCAGAAGAAGTTATTGCTGAAGTTGTTCAGGCTGTTTCAATTGAATTTGAAAAGAATAAGAAGGAGGCTGCTGAAAAGAAGAAGAAGAAGAAGTCGAATAAAAATGTTGAAACTGTTAAAGCTGCTGAGAAGAAGAAGATCAGAAAAAGGAAGTTAATAATTAATGCCTCTGATGAAGATGAGGATGATCAAGAAGCTGTGAATCAGCAAGTTAAAATCTCTCAAGGACCAACAACTCAAGTAGTTGAAAGTCAGAAGGTTGCTGTTAATGAGAAGGAAGCTCTGGAATCTGCCAGAAGGAGAGAAATCTCTCGTGGAAAGGCAAAGATTGTGGTAGAGCAGAAGAGTAAGAAGTAGAAGAAGCTTGAGGTTGTGTTCGGAGCTGTTCAGAATGTATCCAAAGGTATACATCTCTCTGAACCTGATTCTGTTCCTGCTTTACGTTCAGAAGTTGCACTAATAGCTGTTGCCCAAACCCCTGAACCAGTAAATCAACAAGATAAAGCCCCATCAGAATCACCCATAAAAGTTCATGTTCTCACACCTCCCTCTTCTCCTGTAACCAAAACCCTTACTCCTCCTCCTTCACCCATTCCAGATGTTCCCACTCTTTCTTCTCCACCCGCAACCAACCTTGTTTCTGACCAGACCCTTGAAAACATTGTTCTTGATATACCACCCCTACAAACTCTCTTTCCACCTCACACAAATATATCCACCTCTCAATTACCTCCTCATGCAAACTTTGAACCCATTCCTTCCACCTCTCAAAACAACCCAAGTGGTTCTGATCTTCCAGATATTGCATCACATGAGCAAATGCTCCGTGATTGCAATTACACTCCCAAGCCTCGTCCTGAAGCTGAAATGGTAGTGTTAGATTCTGAGAACGAAGCAGAATCATCTTTTAGGTTGGATAGAGAACCTCAACCCTATTTTGTCCCTAACCCTGACTCTCCAATAACCAAAATAAAATCCCGCCAAGAATACCCTATTGGTGTAATTTTTGAATTGGTAAAGAGGAATCTCAGAAGAGTCTTTGATACTCTCAAAATCGTTGAAAGTGCTGGCCTGAATGATGTTGCTATGCGAAAGTTCTGGAGAATCTTCCGAAGAAAAGCTGATGCTTGTGTCGCGGGGAAAAATCGTATCTTTTTTCGGGATGAGACACCTGATGCCTTCTTTGGGCTCGAGTGCTCAAAAAAATGATTTTTCTTTTGTTCCGACCAAACTTTTTATTGTTTCCAAAGTAGGAAAAGGAAAAAAGCTGCAATAACCTTAAAAAGTGGGGGAGAGATCTTTGGGTAAGAGGGTTGGTTATACGAAGGGAAGGTATTAGCATCCAACGTATCTATAGTACTCTATAGGTTTCTTTTCTATGTTTTTCATTCCATGTTATTGAGAGGTTCTTGTGAAATAGGTGGGACCTAAGGTGTTTGTTTGATTATGCTCGCAAAGATCATCGCGATCCTCTGCATACATATCCCTTAGAGGGAATCAGAGCATCTGTAGCTCGGGTCTACGGGTGCTAAGGTTTGATTGGTTTGAGGGAGAAGTTTTGCTCGCCAAGGATACGACCTTGTAACTACGTATTCTCAAAGGGATGTTGAGAAAGTCAAAGCAATCGTAGTTCCCACTTATGCTAGTGGAAGCAAAGGAAAAGAGACAAATGTCATCTCAATGTTCGATGTATCTAATCTATATCATCACATACATCCGTTTGTTTTTGTTTGAAAATCTTTTCATTATAAGCCCTGGGCCATGCCACTTATGGTGCTTAGAATGATAAAGATGCTTTTTAGCCAGCCTTGTGGCAAAAACTTTCAATGAAGTCAGCCTTGTGACAAAAAGTTTTGATTAATCAGCCAGCCTTGTGGCAAAAGTTTCAATGAAGTCAGCCTTGTGACAAAAACTTTGATTAATCAGCCAGTATGGTGGCAAAAAGTTTGATTGATTAGCCAGCCTTGTGGCAAAAAAGTTTGATTGATTGATTGTTTGTGATGATATAGAAGAGATACTCCTATCATAGAGATGATAAATGTCTAATCTCCTAGGGTATTTGATTTGGATATTGGGGATGCTTATAAGAAGCCCGTGGGTCCTTGTATGAAGCCCAAAAGGAGGCTATCCGAGGGTCCTTGCGTTGTAAGCCCAAGAGGAGGCTATGGGAGGGACAATCGAGGGTCCTTGCATTGTAAGCCCAAGAGGAGGCTATGGGAGGGACAAGTCGTTTGTACAAAGCCCAAGAGGAGGCGTGGTATAGTTGGTTTGAGCTCTTAGAGCGATTTCACCGGGAAACCATACTCTATGTCCTAACCTAAACTAGGGAGATTCTTTGCACAAAGCCCAATAGGAGGCTATGGGGAACCTAGTGTTGTACTAAGTTGAACAAGTATATATAACACAATCACAAATATGAACAAGTATGAACAAACATGAACAGGTACATGAACAAATATGAACAGTTATATATATATGACAAAGTGTGTGTATATAATGGAGTTTATGAAGGAAATATACCTGTAAGCATGCTCCATTTGTATACACGGGGGCTCGGGACTTATACTCGGGGAGAGGCCCATTTGAGTTTATTCAAAGCTATGTAAACAGGTATTTACAAAGGGGCTTGGGACTTATACCTACATGGAGGCCCATGGTATTTTTGGGAATATTTAAAGAAAACCTTCATTTTTGATTTGTTGTTCGAAGTTAAAAAAACAAATTGATCGAGATATGTACAAAAAGGTGTATGTACAATGAAATACCTAATTTCATGTACAGGAATGGGACTTATACCTACGTGGAGGCCCATGTTTTATTTTATAAAACATGGTTGATTGTTTTGTCGTTTTGAAAACAGTTTGAAAAGTTTTTGTTTTGAAAGAAGTTTTCTGTACAAAGAAAAACTGTACAAAGAAAAAGGAAAGGGACTTATACTCTCTAATATTCGAGAGGCCCAGTTGTTTTTTTGAAAATGAGTTGCATGATTTTGAAAGTGAATTGATTACTGTTGTGAAAACAGTTGATTGAGTTTTAGGCTTACCTCGAGGAATGAGAAAATTGGATTTCTGAGTTTGAGGTGTTACCTTGATCTTAAGATGTTAGGCATCCACACCAGCAGAAAAGAACGTCAGATAAGTTCACAGCTTACAGCATTCTTTGATCATCCAGTAATTGTTTAAGGACTTCTACAACAAATGGAAGACCAAACAAAACAGACAAATCCAGAGAACAAATAGAGAATTAATCTCAAAGTCTTGGATGAAGTTAGAAAATTCAAGTGATGTGCAATAGTAACCAATTAGAAATTTAAATGATTAACTACACAAAAATTCAATGAGAATATCAAAAGAAAATTAATTCTAAAAGAAGATATTTTTTGTGGTTTTTTCATGAAAAGAGAGAATAATTAGAATAAACTTAAATATGCATCTAAAATATATTTTTTTTGGATTTTTTCAATAAGGATTAGAAAAGAAAATTAAATCCTATATTAAATAAAATACTAAGTCTTTTTTATGAACAATTTTCTCAAAGAAAACTAAAAGAAAATAAAAAAAAACTAATGTTTGGGCCTCTATTTATAGGCCAAGAGTTCTGAACTCAGACCTTTGCAAGTTGATCAAGAAGTGATGATTTGGCTTAAGAGATAAAAAGGAATCTTTTACATTTAATGCAAAATGGTTAAAGTAACTTAACCATGGTCATTCTTCCAAGCTTCTTATCCTCTTCCATTCTGATCTCAAACCAGAAAAATATCTTCCAATTATTGCATTGGTGTGTCATCACTTGAATTATAGGCCATATAGTATTGAACTTAGTGAAAATGGCTTGTAATTTCATGCATAATGACCTCTAATGACAAAATTCAAAACCATAGCTAGGCTCCATATTTTTTCATGCTCTTGGACATTTTGGAAAGCTCATATTACACACTTCAAAACCCTAGTTGAAAGTTTCTTCAAGACCTTTAAGGAAACGGGTGAAAAAGATCCATGAACTTTGAAGAAAATGAGGTTTTAAGTGAAATTTTCAAAAGATACCAACTTTGAAGCTCCATATCTCTTAAATGATTGATCTTTTGGAAAAAAATTATATGTGACAAAGTTGTTCATTGGATCAAAATCTACAACTTTCATGTTGGAAGTTATTTTCAGTTTGTAGGTGAAATTTTGAGAAATTCCCTTCCAAAGTTTGGAAAAAAACCATTGAAAAACACTTAGAATTTTTCTAAGTATGGAAAGTCAAACTTTTGACTTTTTGATTCTTGATTGATTTTCTTGATTTTTCTTGATCAAATGACTTCATACATCATATATTGATGATTCAAAACTTCAAAGGTCATGGTTGACCAAAATTCCCCAAAAGTCAATGGTGATCTTGTACAGTTGACTTTTTCAAACGAATCGCGTTTCTGGAGATTTCAAATGAAACAGGCTATCCTCACCAAATGAATGGTATGAATGGATCACATTGAAGCATTAGAGGATATTCAGCCATGGTTTAAGTTATGGCACCATGTTCTGATTAAAAAGTCAGTTGTTCAGTGAATTAGGTCAAAAACCCTAATTGTCGACCTGATGAAATTGATGACTGTGGATCTTGAATTGAGATGTAATTTCCATTGGATGTTGTCATAGGGATTATTTGAAGATGATTGAAACCTTTGATTGACTTCCTGGGGATTTCTAGGGTTTCCCAAATGTGATCCCTGATTTCAGTCCCTGATAGTTCAAAACCCTAATCTAATGATTTGAAATTTCACTGTTGATCAATCCTTGTGTAGGAGATGTCTTGAACCAATGGAGTAGGTCAAAATGATGTACTTGGGGTCTTGAGGTCATGTCCCAAGTCATTTGGGTCAAATCCTGAGCAAAAGTCAGGAGTATGCTATCTTTAGTCAAAACCCTAATCTGGTTGGTTCAGAGCCTTTGAGCTTGTTGAAATGAATCTCTGAGGACCAAATGTTGATTGTTGATGAAGATGATTCATTTGAGATGAAGGGAGAACAAAACCCTAATTGATTGTTACTTGTACTGATGAGTGATTTCTTGATTAATCCTGTTGAGTCACAAGTAGCAAACACAAGCTATGCAATTTGTTAGAGATGCAAATGATGCATATGCAAATGATATGAGGTGGTATCTTAGGTCAAAAATTGGGGTATGACAGATGCCCCTATTTAAGTTTCTTCAACCTGAGACATGAAGATTGAAAATCTTCGTTTTGATAGGGTGGACGAGACTTAAATATCAGAAGACGCGAATTTTGGACCTAAGATACCAAAATTGCGAATGATGCAAGGATATCTTTACCGAGGGATATCAAAACTGACTCCACTGGGGACACGAGATCGAGAAGGATGTCTCAATCCGTTTTAGGAAGAGAATCCATTTTTTCTTTTCGGGAAAGCAAGTGTATGCTTCACCGAGAAATGATAGCTTTGTAAGAAAAGCTTACCTATCGACATTATCGACTATCAGCATGGGGATAGACTTGTTTAATAATGCGAAGGTGAAAGGTATGAAACTATATTATCGACTATCAGCATGGTGATAGACTTGACATGGTAAAAAGAGTTTCAAAAGTTTGGTTAATATTACCGCCTATCAGCATGGTGATAGACATGTTTAATAATATAACCAGAACAAAAAGGTTACCGACTACCAGCCTCGTGATAGTGGTTCTGAAGACATGATCAATTATCAGCCGAGTGATAAAATGATTCTGGAGACTTTGCTAGGGAAATTACTGGTTATTCAGCCTTGTGAACAGTAATAAGGCCCTGATTGTCAAATGGTCTTCATGATTGATTTCCTAGAGAGGAAAAATCTTTTGAAAGAGAAATAAGCTGCTCAGACGATGAGGCTATTGCTTATTGTCTGTTTTTTCACGACTCTATTTGAGGAATCAGAATTTGAATTTCTGGTAAAGATAGGGTTCTAACCAAGAATGAATTGGAAAGAGACAGTCAAACAAGACTTTGTACCCATGAGGAATGAACTCAAAATGGGGATTTTCTCCTTTGTTTTGAGAGGAGAAGACTGAAGAAACCTTCTTCCACGAGGAATGATCTCAGTGGGGAACTGGAGAAAGAAGATGTTCTTTTTGCTTATGGGTGACAATCTACTGGAGAGATGACACGCCCATACCTGTTTCTTTTTCTTCTTTTTTCTTTTCTTCTTTTTTTTTTGCTTTTTTTCTTTTTTTCTTGGGATAGATATATCCTGAACAAGTGATTTTGAAGCAAACATTGAAAAATGCAAGAATGCATAAATGATGCAAATATGTATGAATGATGAATGTCATGAATGTAGCATGCATGCTGACGAAATTGACAGACAAAGAAGTGTATACTGGAGATGGACCGACGTCGCAATACAACCAGATACTCGGCAAATGTTCTTCAACACAGGTGATGAATGGTACTTCATGCTTTAATCTTCTCTGGGGATGATAAGCATCTTTTCTTATTGAGATGGAAGAACCTCTTCACTGGAGATGGAAAATCTTCGTCACTGGGGATAAAAGACCTTCTTCACTGGGGATAGAAAAGCTTTTCCTATCATAATCTTTGATTCATCCTATGGAGATAGCTGTTTGATGTTCCTTCTGTTGTTCACAACTCAAAGGAAAGTTTCGCTTTTATTTTGAAAAAGGAAAGTAAATTCATTTAAAACTTTTTTTTTCTTTTCTTTTAAAAACGAATAACACAATTAAAGCGTCATTTTGCAAGCTAGAAAAGATCAAGAATTGCAAACAAATGGGCACAAGGCTCAAATTTATTTAATAGGATGGTAATCAGCTAAAGGCGTGATTCCATAGAGTATTTACAAAAGTTGGAAATGGTAATTATGCGGAAAAGGCTACATTGAAAGCAATAACCACTATTCCCCCTAACAACTTTGAGTTCCAACTGTGCCTGTCGCTTCAGATTGGCGATGATTTGATTGAATATCCTTTGATGAAAAAGACTCCTCAGGTGACGAAGTACAGACTGATGCAGTTACTTTGTCATAAATCCCTAATTTTTGCCTAGATTGCCCTTTCAGGTTTTCAATCTACCAGGATGAATTTTTTCTGTTTATTGTCTCTAATTTTTGCCTGGACCGCCCTTTCAGGTTTTCAGTCCACCGAGACGCTCATTTTTGCCTAAGTCGCCCTTTGCGGGTTTTCGACTTACCGAGCTGTTCTTTTGTATTTTTTTAGACAAAGTATTTCTTGACTGCATCAGCATTCACAGGATGTGGGAGTTCATCACCATCCATGGTTGCAAGAGTCATGGCGCCGCCAGAAAATGTTCTTTTGACAACATACGGGCCTTCGTAATTAGGAGACCATTTGCCCCTAGAATCTGGTTGAAAAGACAAGATCTTCTTAAGCACGAGGTCGCCTTCTTGAAATTCACGAGGTCGAACCTTTTTGTTGAAAGCTTGTTTCATCCTTGCTTGGTATAACTGTCCATGGCATAGAGCAGTCATACGTTTTTCTTCGATTAAGTTCAACTGATCGTATCTGCTTTGACACCATTCAGCCTCTGATAACTTAGTCTCCATGAGGACTCTCATTGATGGGATTTCAACTTCTACGGGGAGCACAGCTTCCATGCCGTATACTAGAGAAAAGGGAGTTGCCCCTGTTGAAGTACGCACTGAAGTACGGTACCCATGTAAAGCAAATGGCAGCATTTCATGCCAGTCTTTGTAAGTGACGACCATTTTCTGGACGATCTTCTTAATGTTCTTGTTGGCAGCTTCAACGGCGCCGTTCATTTTTGGTCTGTAAGGAGGAGAGTTATGATGCTCAATCTTGAATTCCTCACACAGTTCTTTCATCATCTTGCTGGGAATACCATATCGGCAAATGATGTTATTCTTGATAAACCTTACAACCACTTGTCTTGTAACATTGGCGTAAGATGCTGCTTCGACCCATTTGGTGAAGTAATCAATTGCTACCAAGATGAAACGATGACCGTTTGAAGCTTTTGGTTCGATCATTCCAATCATGTCGATACCCCACATGGAGAAAGGCCATGGAGATGAGAGAACGTTGAGTAGAGTCGGTGGCACATGGATCTTATCTGCGTAGATCTGGCACTTGTGACATCTCTTCACGTGTTTATAACAGTCTGATTCCATTGTCAACCAATAGTATCCTGCTCTTAAGATTCTCTTGGACATCGCATGCCCGTTTGAATGAGTTCCAAAGGACCCTTCATGTACTTCATGCATTAACATGTCTGCTTCGTGTCTATCCACGCATCTGAGCAAAACCATGTCGAAATTTCTTTTGTATAGCACATCTCCATTCAGGAAGAAACTGCCAGAAAGCCTCCTTAGAGTTTTCTTATCTTTGTTTGATGCCCCAAGTGGGTACTCTTGAGTTTAAAGGAAGCGTTTGATGTCGTGGAACCACGGTTTATCATCGATGACGGCTTCAGTTGCAAACACATAGGCGGGCCTTTCAAGGCGCGTAATTCTGACTGTAGGCATATCGTTCCAATGATTGACTTTGAACATGGAAGATAGAGTAGCCAAGGCGTCTGCCATTCGATTCTGATCTCGAGGTATATGATGCAATTCAACCTTGTTGAAGAAAGTCAACAGACGTCTTGCATAATCTCTGTAAGGAATCAAACCAGGGTGGTAAGTTTCCCACTTGTCCTTGATTTGGTTGATCACAAGGGCTGAATCTCCATATATGTCGAGGATCTTGATCCTTAAGTCAATGGCTTCTTCGAGACCCATGATACAAGCTTCATATTCTGCGATGTTGTTGGTGCAATCAAATAGCAATCTGGCAGAGAACGGGATATGAGTACCCTTGGGAGTGATGATGATTGCCCCAATTCCATTGCCAAAAGCGTTTACTGCTCCATCAAAAATTAGGCCCCATCTTGATCCAGGATCAGGACCTTCTTCAGGTAACGGTTCGTCACAATCTTTCATCTTCAAGTACAAGACATCTTCGTCAGGAAAGTCAAACTTGAGAGATTGATATTCATTAATTGGTTGATGCGCCAAATGATCGGCGAGAATGCTTCCTTTGACTGCTTTTTGAGCACGGTACTCAATGTCATACTCAGATAATAGCATTTGCCATCGGGCAATCCTTCCTGTTAATGCAGGCTTTTCAAAGACATACTTGATCGGATCCATTTTGGAGATTAACCAAGTAGTATTGTTGATCATGTATTGGCGGAGACGTTTTGAAGCCCAAGCCAAAGCACAACATGTTTTTTCGAGCATGGAGTAACAAGACTCACAATCTGTGAATTTCTTACTCAGGTAATAGATAGCATGCTCCTTCTTACCGGTTTCATCTTGCTGTCCAAGCATACAACCCATGGATTCTTCTAACACAGTAAGGTACATGATTAGTGGTCTTCCTTCAACTGGAGGAATCAATAATGGTGGTTCTAACAGGTATTTCTTGATACTGTCGAACGCTTTCTGGCAATCTTCAGTCCATACAACCCCTTGATCTTTGCGGAGAAGCTTGAAAATTGGCCCACAAGTAGCAGTCATTTGAGAGATAAATCTGGAGATATAGTTCAAACGTCCGAGAATTCCTCTTACTTGCTTTTCAGTTTTTGGTGCAGGCATCTCTTGAATAGCTCTGACTTTGTCGGGATCTACTTCAATACCTCTTTGGCTGACAATGAAACCCAAGAGTTTTCCAGATCTAACCCCAAAAGTACATTTGTAAGGATTCAAGCGAAGCTGATATTTCCTTAGTCGTTGAAACAACTTCAAAAGGTATTCAATATGTTCTTCTTCTGTGCTGGACTTGGCTATCATGTCGTCCACATAAACTTCAATTTCTTTATGCATCATGTCATGAAAGAGAGTAGTCATTGCCCTTTGGTAAGTTGCACCTGCATTCTTTAATCCAAACGGCATCACTTTGTAGCAAAAGGTACCCCATAGGGTGATGAAAGATGTCTTCTCCATGTCTTCAGGAGCCATCTTGATCTGATTATAACCGGAGAACCCGTCCATGAAGGAAAAGACGTTGAACTTAGCGGTGTTATCAACCAGCATGTCGATATGTGGTAATGGAAAGTTATCTTTTGGACTGGCCTTGTTCAAGTCACGGTAGTCAACACACATTCTGACTTTGCCATCTTTCTTCGGAACTGGCACTATGTTGGCCAACCATTGAGGATACTCTGAGGTGACAAGAAAACCTGCGTCGAGCTGTTTTTGAACTTCCACTTTGATCTTGTTAGCCATATCAGGGTGAGTCCTTCGCAATTTCTGCTTAACTGGCGGACATTCTGGCTTCAATGGCAAGTAATGCTGAACAATATTGGTATCCAACCTAGGCATGTCTTGGTAGGACCAGGCAAACACGTCAACATATTCTTTGAGAAGGTCTGTCAACTTACTCTTGACATCAGTATCAAGCAGCGATCCAATGGTCACTTCTTTTTTGTCTTCTTCAGAACCCAAGTTGATCTTTTCTAGAGGCTCTTTGTGAGGCAGAATGGCTCTTTCCTCGTGCTTAAGTAATCGAGAGATCTCGTCCGGGATCTCCTCTTCCTCCTCTTCTTCGGTTTCGAACACAGGAAACTCAAAGTTGGGAGAGGGCATAGGGTTATCGCATTCAATGGGTTTATTAATAGCAAATCTGCACATGTGATTTATATTTATTTCAGAAAATTTATGAATGCAAGAGTGTATGCAGATTTTTTTTTGAAAAGTTTTTTTTTTTTTATTTTGGTTTTTTATGATTACCATTTCCAGAAAAAGGCAAAAATAAAACATATAATGTAGGAAATTCAAAATGACACTTTATTTATGATTCATTTTTGAAACAAAGCCCCAAACACAAACTCATTTGTCTTGGGCAGGACAAAGAGGGAAACTTTTAAAACAAAGCCCTATACACAAAGTTATTTGGGCGGAACATTTAAAAGCAAAGCCATATAAAACATCTCTCTACTTTGGGCAAGGCAGGAGGTCAAAATAACAGCGAGGTGATTACTTTAAGCGGCGAACAACATTCGGAACGTCGACAGCTTTCCAGTAGCAACGAACTCCTCTGTGTATTATGTATTCAGGAAAATTCTTCTCAGAATTATCTTCAGTTTTGACATCGACCGCTGGTCGAGCAGGATTTGAAGGTCCTGCTTTGTCACCCTTGCTCTTTGTAGAGTTGAAACGGTCTTCTTCTACTTCTTGAAGAGCATATGATGAGTCACAATCTTCAGAATTTTCAGGATGTATTTCCCAGTCTTCAGGATGAAGAGACTCATTGTCAGCGACACTTTGTGAGTCAACTGAGGGACCATCTTCCCCTTCATCTTCAAAAATGGCATTTGTGTGATAATAACCATCTTCAGGATTATAAACCTTGGTAGATGCATTGAAGTCAGTAATTTCAGGCTGTTGAGAAAATTGACAGGGCTGATAAGCCTCTTCTGGTTGACTATTATATTCAAAGGAATCTCCCCATCCAGTTGGTTGGATATCCTCAATCGCAATCTTTGAACTTTCAGGTGCAGTATATTTCACCATATAATCATATTTTCCACTTGGTTGTCCCAAGGTGTCCCAGATTTCTGCAGGAACAGGCTCAGTTTCTTTTCCTTTGGATTTCTCTGAAGGAGGATATGGTTCTTCCTGAGATATGTATCCTGAGTCATTGAGATAACATTTCCATTCTTCTTCAGTATCGGAGAGACCTTCTTCGATACATTCTTCGATAAGGACATTAACCTCTTGAGGAATTGGGTTAAGGAACCCTCCACTAATGAATGTTTCTTTGATCGGACGAAGGGTTTCATCCTTCTTGGTGCAGTTTGAGAATGTTGGCGAACATCCGAGTCCTGCTCTAGTTTCATTCTTGGTAGGGATCACAACTTGCCCCCAGCCAGTGGTAGTTCCATCTTTCACTACTTTTACCGCCTCTTTGTAAGAAGAGATTGATGCTTTCTTTTTGGAAGATTCGTCTTCTAAAGAGAGACCTTGGAACTGAGTTCCTTCCACATCATCAGCACCAATGAAAGAGAAATTGGATAAATGGCTCACCATCAAGGCTTGCTCTCCACTTATTGTTACCAATTTTCCATTTGTTACAAATTTTAACTTTTGGTGGAGCGTAGAAGTTACTGCCCCTGCTTCATGGATCCATGGTCGTCCTAACAGACAGCTATAAGCAGCTTGAATGTCCATGACTTGGAAAGTGATTTGAAATGTATGTGGACCAATTGTCATGGGAAGGTTGAATTCGCCGATAACAGATTTTCGTGATCCATCAAATGCTTTGACTACTACACCACTGAACTTCATAGGCATTCCTTGGTAAGACAAGCGAGCAAGAGTCGTCTTTGGCATCACATTCAAGGAAGATCCGGTGTCTACCAACACATTGGACAAAGAGTCTGACTGACAGTTCATAGAAATGTGCAAAGCAAGATTGTGATTTTTACCCTCCTCGGGGAGTTCTTCATCACAAAAGCTTAAATTGTTTCAAGCAGTTATGTTGGCGATTATCCCATCAAAATGGTCAACAGTCACATCATGATCTACAAAAGCTTGATCCAAAACTCTCATCAGGGCTTCCCTGTGGGCTTCTGAATTCAACAGCAATGAAAGTATTGAGATTTTTGAAGGAGTCTGCATAAGCTGATCTACAATTTTGTATTCACTTCTTTTGATAAGCTTCAAAATTTCATCAAAGTCAGGATTGACATTGGTTCCACTGGATTGACCAACATCAGTGTTTGTATTACTGACAGGAGTTTCCACAGGATTCCCCACCGGTGTATTGACAGGATTTTGTCCGGTAGCAGGAGCAACAGGCTGCTTCGGAGGTAGTGGAGTATACACACGCCCACTTCTTGTTACGCGACTCACATCAGCAATATTTACGACAGATGAAAGAGTAGGTAAAGGAACTTCTTGTCCATTCTTTATCATTGTAGCATTATAGTTGTATGGAACTGCCTTGTCAGAGTCATAAGGAACAGGTCCAGGTAGACAAATGATCAAAGGAGCAACAGGAACCCTTGGCTTGTTGTAAGTAACTTCTATGCGCTCAGGCATGTTGAAATAAGGAACGATGACGTTAACTTTAGGCATTTCCGAGTTGATATCTGAGACTAAAAGCTCATGCGGATAATAACCTATCATGTTAACTTCTTCTTCATTCCTATTTCTGTAGATCTGAATAGTACCATTATCCAACAGAACTTGGAGATCTCTTCTCACAATCGAACATCCGTGAGGATCTACACAACATATGCTACAGGAACCGTAGTGATGCTGGCGAAAATTCTGCCCTCGACAGAGAGTAGCGTGCATTTGTACCAAATCTGCTCTTGAGAAATTGATATTATAGACTCGGTATGGACCAGGACATCCATACACCATGTTTACAACATGCCCTCCATGATTGGGCAGCGGATTTGCTTGCACATTTGGATTCAAATTTCTGAAAGAGAGGAGATTAGATCTAACCAACCTCTGAACTTCATATTTCAAAGCTATGCAATGCTCAAGATCATGGCCAGGTGCTCCTTGATGATAAGGGCATGAGACCTCAGCTTTGTACCACCATGGGAGTTTCTCAGGTACGGGTGGTGGTGCTTTAGTTTAAACAAGACCTCTTTCAATCAAAGCAGGGTACAACTCTGTGTAGGTCATTGGAATCGGATCGAACTGTGGAGCTCTTTGCACACGATTCTGATTATTGTTAAACTGTTGAGCCTGTGGTCGAGGCTGTTGTTGTTGAAACTGCGTGGTAAATCCTGGATTCGGTGCTGTATTAACGACTGGTGTGATAGCAGCAACCTATCGTTGACGATTGACATTTCCTCTTGGCTTCCCTTGGGATACCATGTCAACACTTTGTTCCTTCTTCTTTGGGAAACCACTTCCGAACTTTTTGGTTCGGCTTGAAGATCCACCTTCTTTAGTTAGACGTCCGGTTCAGACCCCTTCTTCTAGACGCATCCCCATGTTTACCATTTCGGTGAAATCACTTGGAGCACTAGCAATCATGCGTTCATAATAAAACGGGCCAAGAGTATTCAAGAAGATCTTTGTCATCTCTTTCTCTTTTAACGGTGGATTAATCTGAGCAACAGTTTCTCTCCATCGTTGGGCATACTCTTTGAAAGCTTCATGGTCTTTCTGAGCCATGGATTGAAGCTGATCTCTGTCTGGAGCCATATCCGAGTTATACTTGTATTGTCGGACAAAGGCCTCACCTAGGTCATTGAATGTTCGAATATTAGTGCTATCCAAGCCTGTGTACCACTTCAGTGCGGCACCAGTCAAACTATCTTGAAAGTAATGGATGAGCAACTGATGATTATCTGCATAAGTAGACATTTTCCTAGCATACATCACAAGATGGCTTTGTGGACAAGAACTACCTTTGTACTTCTCAAAGTCAGGGACCTTGAATTTAGCAGGTATCTGTACACTGGGAACCAAACATAGCTCCTGGGCATTCTTTCCAAACAAATCTTTCCCACGGATAGCTTTAACTTCCAGCTGCATCTTGTTAAACTGCTCTTGGAGATCTCCCACAAGATTACACTGATTTATGCTATCATCCTGATCATGATAAATCTCATTGCCACCATAAGGAACTGTGTGAACCGTAGGGGTCGGAACCGTCATAGTGGGTTGAGAAAGTGCCATAGTGATTTGGGAAAAAGTTACCCCCTGATTTGGAGTGAACAGTGAACTTTGTGCAGCGGGCGCTTCAGTTGTGGTTGTTTGAACCCCAGAGAAATTATGGCGAAAACCTGCACCAAAGCTGAAAGGCGGGCCCCAACCTTCTGGCATGGAGAAAGATGGAATACTGAATGCAACTGTAGAAACTGGAGTAGTGACTTCAGATGTCACTGTTGCTTGACTGTTTGGTGGCGGCGGCTGATTCTGTGCGGCCATTAAGGAGTCAACCAGAGTAGTGAGACTTTCCAACTTTTCCTGAAGGGTGGTCACTGTACCACGAAGCTCAATATTCTCTTGTTCAGAGTGTTCCATTACTCTTCTTCTGCTTGAACGAGTATTGTATCTATGATCTGATTGCGAGCGCGGTCGAGAAACTTTGAGACGCGACAGCTTGACGATCTATTGGAGAAAGATCCAAAAGATAAGACTCTAGACAACGGACTCGATATGCAGAATGATGTATGCAAAAAGAAATTTATGATTTTTTCCAAATATTTTAAAGATTATTTTCTTTGCAAACATTTGAACACAAACTATTCTTTTATTGAATAAATGGGAAATGTTACAACATTGGAGCGTAGCTCCTTACAAAAGCAAATGATAAATAAAAGCTAAACAAATCCTAAGCATCTTCATCAGACGAAGAACCAAATGCATTGTGCAGCTTGAGCTTCATGATTTCTTTCCCATAGTAAGCTTTCAATTCGGCCTTTTCGGTCCTCAGTTTGTCAACAACATTCTTCCAATGATCAGGAGTCGGAGCGTTGCTTGTCGAGCCTTCAAGATTCTTCTTGCTTTCTTTGATGTACCTCTTGATTGCAGCGTCTTTCTGACGAATCTTCTCATCTTTGCTCATGAGCCATCCATCTTGATAATAGAGAGTTTCTTCGTGATCTTTCACTCTTTTCTTCAACTTTCTATTTTCCACATCAGTTCTACGAAACTTTTCTTCCCAAGCGTCTTTTTCTACCCTCATCTTAGCCAAAGTGTCTTGGTATTCCTCCATAGTGGGAATGTTGGGTCGTTGAGACACTGCAGGAAACATGGGTTTTTCATAAGCATAAGGCATTTGGAACTCTTTTGCTCTTTTCTTTACCCAGTAGGTGTAGGCGTCCATAGCAATGCAATTTCTTGCCTCACCTTTTTCTTTCCATCGGACGTCGTACCAAGCTCTCACCATTCTTGCTTTCAACCTTTGAGGATTATCCCCTTCTCGGTAGAAGTAACCTTCCACTGAGGGACCAATGGGTTTAGTTGAATTTGCATACCCGAGTTGTCGTCGGGCTAAGACCGGGTTGTAGTTAATTCCTCCTTGTGTACCAATGAGGGGTACGTTGGCGAATTCTCCGCAACTGTCAATGGTTTCTGTACCATAGCGAGCCAAGGTATACCAATGAATATCATTATTAGTAAGAGACATAAGTCTTCGAGGCCAACGCAAACCTTCTCGGTTTTCCGTGAAGATAGGAGACTCAGGTAAGTGTGAAACAATCCATTTGAACAACAATGGTGCACAACATACAATGATTCCACCGCCTTGGCGATTCCTATGATGGACAAAGAAATACATGTCACCAAGCAAAGTCGGAACAGGATTTCCATTCAAAAAGATTTTTATGGCGTTGATATCGACAAAGTTGTCGATGTTGGGAAACAGAACTAACCCATAGATGAGCAAGGCTAGTATAGCTTCAAAAGCTATCATGCTACCAGTTTCGATGAAATCAAAGGCTTTCTTTATTAAGAAGTGTGAAGTTAAACCCGGGAGGTTTCCTTTGGTAGTCCAATTACTCTCTACTTCAGACTTCTTCAAGTGGATACTTGCTGCAATCACGTGTGACTTAGGAATGGCTTCCAAACCATTGAAGGGTATTTTGTCAGACACAGGAATACCCAAAAGATTGGCATATTCTTCCAAGGTCGGTACCAACTGGTAGTCTGGAAAGGTGAAACATCGGTAGACGGGATCATAGAGCTGAACCAGAGTTTTGAGAAGTCCTTCGTCAACATGAGTGTTCAGGATAGGCAAAAGCTTTCCATAACTTTTCCTAAAATTAGAAGGATCTTGTACAAAATATACTAACTCTATCAGTTTTTCCACATCAGGCGCTTTGAAACCGTACTTTTTGGTATACCTTTTTACCCCTTCCATAACTTAATCCTATAATGTTTGCGAAGAAAATTCTCTAAATTTTTTTTTGGAAAAAATCATGTTTTTATGGAAAAAAGATGGGTTTTTTCTAATGAATGTATGAATGCATGGATGCATGGATGCCACATATTCAAACATGGTAAAGCGAACATGGTAGCGCAAACATGGTAACGCAAACATGGTACTACAAACATGGTACACAAACATGGTAACAAACATGGTACACATAGGTTCAAAGGTCCAGCGTCACGAGCATGAGGTCAGAGAACCAAAAATGGGATAGTTCTAGTTAATCACCTGCACAACATGTTCTACTGATACGTCAGAGTCTACATTTTTATTTCGGATATTACCGGCTTGCCAATTAAACTTGTGAGCCAGCAATATTCTCAAGAAAAACTCGTCTGAGTGTGGTTCTCCGCATGACAACTAATCCAAGTCTTCACCTGAATAGTTTCTGCACCACAACCTAATAAGGCCAGGATGGGTTGGGGTTCTATGGCCAACTCAGCTTCTACAGTTCAATGAAAGTAATAATGTCTTCGCTACGAAACATGCTAAACATATATTACCAACAAGGAACCTCCACTGAGCGGAAGGATTCTCACGTACGCCTGTACATGACTATACCCTCCACCTAATTCTTATGTGTACTTAATCCGGGTTAGGATTTGTCCATAATGTATCACTTGTAACAGAACCACACAAGTAACAGAACCAGAACCACACATGTAACAAAAAATGAAATGAAAAATATAGAAAATAGAATTAACCCTTCCTTTGGAAACAATAAAAAGATGGTCCCCAGTGAAGTCGCCATTTTTCTGTCGCGGGGAAAAATCGTATCTTTTTTCGGGATGAGACACCTGATGCCTTCTTTGGGCTCGAGTGCTCAAAAAAATGATTTTTCTTTTGTTCCGACCAAACTTTTTATTGTTTCCAAAGTAGGAAAAGGAAAAAAGCTGCAATAACCTTAAAAAGTGGGGGAGAGATCTTTGGGTAAGAGGGTTGGTTATACGAAGGGAAGGTATTAGCACCCAACGTATCTATAGTACTCTATAGGTTTCTTTTCTATGTTTTTCATTCCATGTTATTGAGAGGTTCTTGTGAAATAGGTGGGACCTAAGGTGTTTGTTTGATTATGCTCGCAAAGATCATCGCGATCCTCTGCATACATATCCCTTAGAGGGAATCAGAGCATCTGTAGCTCGGGTCTACGGGTGCTAAGGTTTGATTGGTTTGAGGGAGAAGTTTTGCTTGCCAAGGATACGACCTTGTGCCTACGTATTCTCAAAGGGATGTTGAGAAAGTCAGAGCAATCGTAGTTCCCACTTATGCTAGTGGAAGCAAAGGAAAAGAGACACATGTCATCTCAATGTTCGATGTATCTAATTTATATCATCACATACATCCGTTTGTTTTTGTTTGAAAATCTTTTCATTATAAGCCCTGGGCCATGCCACTTATGGTGCTTAGAATGATAAAGATGCTTTTTAGCCAGCCTTGTGGCAAAAACTTTCAATGAAGTCAGCCTTGTGACAAAAAGTTTTGATTAATCAGCCACCCTTGTGGCAAAAGTTTCAATGAAGTCAGCCTTGTGACAAAAACTTTGATTAATCAGCCAGTATGGTGGCAAAAAGTTTGATTGATTAGCCAGCCTTGTGGCAAAAAAGTTTGATTGATTGATTGTTTGTGATGATATAGAAGAGATACTCCTATCATAGAGATGATAAATGTCTAATCTCCTAGGGTATTTGATTTGGATATTGGGGATGCTTATAAGAAGCCCGTGGGTCCTTGTATGAAGTCCAAGAGGAGGCTATCCGAGGGTCCTTGCATTGTAAGCCCAAGAGGAGGCTATGGGAGGGACAATCGAGGGTCCTTGCATTGTAAGCCCAAGAGGAGGCTATGGGAGGGACAAGTCGTTTGTACAAAGCCCAAGAGGAGGCGTGGTATAGTTGGTTTGAGCTCTTAGAGCGATTTCACCGGGAAACCATACTCTATGTCCTAACCTAAACTAGGGAGATTCTTTGCACAAAGCCCAATAGGAGGCTATGGGGAACCTAGTGTTGTACTAAGTTGAACAAGTATATATAACACAATCACAAATATGAACAAGTATGAACAAACATGAACAGGTACATGAACAAATATGAACAGTTATATATATATGACAAAGTGTGTGTATATAATGGAGTTTATGAAGGAAATATACCTGTAAGCATGCTCCATTTGTATACACGGGGGCTCGGGACTTATACTCGGGGAGAGGCCCATTTGAGTTTATTCAAAGCTATGTAAACAGGTATTTACAAAGGGGCTTGGGACTTATACCTACATGGAGGCCCATGGTATTTTTGGGAAGATTTAAAGAAAACCTTCATTTTTGATTTGTTGTTCGAAGTTAAAAAAACAAATTGATCGAGATATGTACAAAAAGGTGTATGTACAATGAAATACCTAATTTCATGTACAGGAATGGGACTTATACCTACGTGGAGGCCCATGTTTTATTTTATAAAACATGGTTGATTGTTTTGTCGTTTTGAAAACAGTTTGAAAAGTTTTTGTTTTGAAAGAAGTTTTCTGTACAAAGAAAAACTGTACAAAGAAAAAGGAAAGGGACTTATACTCTCTAATATTCGAGAGGCCCAGTTGTTTTTTTGAAAATGAGTTGCATGATTTTGAAAGTGAATTGATTACTGTTGTGAAAACAGTTGATTGAGTTTTAGGCTTACCTCGAGGAATGAGAAAATTGGATTTCTGAGTTTGAGGTGTTACCTTGATCTTAAGATGTTAGGCATCCACACCAGCAGAAAAGAACGTCAGATAAGTTCACAGCTTACAGCATTCTTTGATCATCCAGTAATTGTTTAAGGACTTCTACAACAAATGGAAGACCAAACAAAACAGACAAATCCAGAAAACAAATAGAGAAATAATCTCAAAGTCTTGGATGAAGTTAGAAAATTCAAGTGATGTGCAATAGTAACCAATTAGAAATTTAAATGATTAACTACACAAAAATTCTATGAGAATATCAAAAGAAAATTAATTCTAAAAGAAGATATTTTTTGTGGTTTTTTCATGAAAAGAGAGAATAATTAGAATAAACTTAAATATGCATCTAAAATATATTTTTTTTGGATTTTTTCAATAAGGATTAGAAAAGAAAATTAAATCCTATATTAAATAAAATACTAAGTCTTTTTTATGAACAATTTTCTCAAAGAAAACTAAAAGAAAATTAAAAAAAAACTAATGTTTGGGCCTCTATTTATAGGCCAAGAGTTCTGAACTCAGACCTTTGCAAGTTGATCAAGAAGTGATGATTTGGCTTAAGAGATAAAAAGGAATCTTTTACATTTAATGCAAAATGGTTAAAGTAACTTAACCATGGTCATTCTTCCAAGCTTCTTATCCTCTTCCATTCTGATCTCAAACCAGAAAAATATCTTCCAATTATTGCATTGGTGTGTCATCACTTGAATTATAGGCCATATAGTATTGAACTTAGTGAAAATGGCTTGTAATTTCATGCATAATGACCTCTAATGACAAAATTCAAAACCATAGCTAGGCTCCATATTTTTTCATGCTCTTGGACATTTTGGAAAGCTCATATTACACACTTCAAAACCCTAGTTGAAAGTTTCTTCAAGACCTTTAAGGAAATGGGTGAAAAAGATCCATGAACTTTGAAGAAAATGAGGTTTTAAGTGAAATTTTCAAAAGATACCAACTTTGAAGCTCCATATCTCTTAAATGATTGATCTTTTGGAAAAAAATTATATGTGACAAAGTTGTTCATTGGATCAAAATCTACAACTTTCATGTTGGAAGTTATTTTCAGTTTGTAGGTGAAATTTTGAGAAATTCCCTTCCAAAGTTTGGAAAAAACCATTGAAAAACACTTAGAATTTTTCTAAGTATGGAAAGTCAAACTTTTGACTTTTTGATTCTTGATTGATTTTCTTGATTTTTCTTGATCAAATGACTTCATACATCATATATTGATGATTCAAAACTTCAAAGGTCATGGTTGACCAAAATTCCCCAAAAGTCAATGGTGATCTTGTACAGTTGACTTTTTCAGACGAATCGCGTTTCTGGAGATTTCAAATGAAACAGGTTATCCTCACCAAATGAATGGTATGAATGGATCACATTGAAGCATTAGAGGATATTGAGCCATGGTTTAAGTTATGGCACCATGTTCTGATTAAAAAGTCAGTTGTTCAGTGAATTAGGTAAAAACCCTAATTGTCGACCTGATGAAATTGATGGCTGTGGATCTTGAATTGAGATGTAATTTCCATTGGATGTTGTCATAGGGATTATTTGAAGATGATTGAAACCTTTGATTGACTTCCTGGGGATTTTTAGGGTTTCCCAAATGTGATCCCTGATTTTAGTCCCTGATAGTTCAAAACCCTAATCTGATGATTTGAAATTTCACTGTTGATCAATCCTTGTGTAGGAGATGTCTTGAGCCAATGGAGTAGGTCAAAATGATGTACTTGGGGTCTTGAGGTCATGTCCCAAGTCATTTGGGTCAAATCCTGAGCAAAAGTCAGGAGTATGCTATCTTCAGTCAAAACCCTAATCTGGTTGGTTCAGAGCCTTTGAGCTTGTTGAAATGAATCTCTGAGGACCAAATGTTGATTGTTGATGAAGATGATTCATTTGAGATGAAGGGAGAACAAAACCCTAATTGATTGTTACTTGTACTGATGAGTGATTTCTTGATTAATCCTGCTGAGTCACAAGTAGCAAACACAAGCTATGCAATTTGTTAGAGATGCAAATGATGCATATGCAAATGATATGAGGTGGTATCTTAGGTCAAAAATTGGGGTATGACAGCTTGTTTTGAAGAACTTCAGGAAGTTTGTGTAGAAGCTGCTCCACGGCCTTGTGGAATTCTGAGAAGCTATGAAGATGTTTGGTTCGCTCGTCTCGGAGGTAGATATATCTTTGAGGAGAAGAGGTTTGTGGATGAGCTGGATGAAGCAAGAATTGTTGCTGCAATGGAAGCTAACCCTTGCAGGGAGATTGTGGTCTGGAGACCTCAATATCCTGTTCTAATTGGAGACTTCAGGACTCTCTTTGAATTTATGAGGGAAAATCCTTCTGAGGAAGACCCAAGCTTGGTCATTCCAGAAGTTGTTGACCCACCAGAAGTTGAAGGTCCTTCTGCTCCTAGGAATCTAGCTGCCATTCTTCAGGCTCTTAAGAATGGAGATTCTGAGGTTCCTTCTGCAGAATATGGAGATGCTTCTATGGAAGAAGCAGATGCTGAAGATCATGTTGCTGAAACCATTCCTGTTGAGGAAAATCCTGCAAATAATCTGACTATGGAAGCTGCGGATCAGAATGCCATCCCTCTGGAAAGAAGTTGTGAAGCTTCTTCTGATGAACCTTCTCGTCTCGCAAGGACTCTGGAAGTGATTCAGAAGAACCAGGATGAGCAGAGATCGATCAACGCTGAGTTTCGTGCTTTCATGGAGAGGCAGAATGAGAGCAACAATGGGATTCATGATATGCTGGCCAAGATCATGTCAAAACTAGGGTCATCTTAGTCATTGAGTCTTAGATTGTTTTCTTTTGTTTTGCTGCATCTGTTTTTCTATGCATCTTCCCTTGCCCTCTTGTACTTCTGACAATCTTTTTCCTGTGCTATCAATGAAATTATCCTTTCTTCTAGTGTTTGTCTTGCTTTTTCATCTGAATCTTTTATGTTTTTGATGTTATAACAAAAAGGGGGAGAAAAATGTGATAAACGATCTGATTTATTTTATCAGTTGCTGAGAGAAAGGCTCCACATTTCTAACAGAACTTGCAAAGTTCTATGTCTTTGAGTGTTGTTGTGCAGGAATTGAAGATCCTCTTTAAAGCTCAACATGAGAAGCAAAGACATGGGGAAAATCAATTCTATAAAGAATCAAGCTCATGAAAATTGAAGCAAGCCGAGTGCTATAAAGCTTCAAGATCAGAAGCAAGAAGGAAGAATGTTCTGATATTCTGATGATAGAATATGCTTTCATTCTTATTCCTTATATGTTCTGATGCATGTTTTTAGTTACAAAATATGCTCTGCAACATTATGTTTGTGTGCTCTGATACATATTACATATTCTGAAACATATTCTATGTTCTGATTCATTCATGCTGACTTTTGTCGTTTAGTTTGTTCTGTAACATTTCAGGATGTAAAGATGCTCTAATGATGCTCTGGTACATTCAACAATGTTCTGATACAATCTAGCATGCAATGACTCAAGAAAAAATTCAAGCTCTGAAGCTGTTCAATGGAAGCAAGAATCAGAAGCTATGAATATTCTGAAGATCTAGGAAATTCAAGTTCTGAAGCTGTCCTATGGAAGCAAGAATCAGAAGCTGTGAATGTTCTGAAGATCTAAGCATATGTGAATGTCTCAACTGAAATACTCAGGGAAGTCTTTTATTTATAAAATTCTTCTAGTATTTATTTCAGGGGGAGATTGTTAATCTCAGGGGGAGACATATTCACACAATGTCTATATGCTTATGCTATAGCTGTGTAATTGTCCTTAGCCGTCTGTCTTTTCTGATCGCAATTCATATCATTTATGTATGTTTTTGTCATCATCAAAAAGGGGGAGATTGTTAGAACAAGATTTGTTCTGATCAATATTCTTAGTTTTGATGATAACAAGTATATGAATTTTGTATGAGATAATGTGGTACTCTAATACTATGCAATTTCCGTTTCAGGAATTATATAAAGAGTATGCACTAAATCAGCGCAAGAAGCACTGACTCAGAAGGTTCAGCATGCAACATCAGAACATGGTCTGGCAAGACATCAGAAGATGGTCAAGAAGAATCAGAACATGGGTCTATGGAAGCATCAGAAGAACTTGAAATCAGAAGCAGAAGCACTGAAATTCTCATGGTATCACGCTCAGAAGCACTTCAAGGTCAGAAGACAAGAAGATGCTCTGCACCAAGCTGTTTGACTCTGATGATATTCAAACGTTGTTTACACAAACATTAGATCAGAAGCAAGTACTAGACTGGCAGGCTACTCTGACTAACAAAAGGAACGTTAGAAGCTATTAAAGGCAACGTCAGTAGACACAACGAAAACAAGGCTCGAGGTAGTTGACAAAAGAGTGAAACATTAAATGCAATGCTGTACGGAATACGCAAAGCATTAAATGCTCCCAACGGTCATCTTCTCAAGTGCATATAAATATGAAGTTCTGATGAGAAGCAAGGTTACAACTTACGAATTACAACACTTGCACATTATACAGAAACGCTGTCAAATTCAAAATCTCTCAAACTTCATCATCAAGCTCACTACATTGCTGTTGTAATATCTTAGTGAGATTTAAGCTTAAACTTAAGAGAAAATCACAGTTGTGATAATAGCTTTATAAGAAGCATTGTAACTCTTAAAAGAATTTGTTTACATTAAGTTGTAAGAACTAGAGTGATCAGGTTGTTGATCAGTATACTCTAGCAAGTCTTAGAAGTTGTCTAAGCAGTTTGTTCCTAGAGTGATCAGGTTGTGATCAGGATACTCTAGAAGACTTAGCAGTTGTCTAAGTGGAAAACCATTGTAATCAAGTGTGATTAGTGGATTAAATCCTCAGGTGAGGTAAATCACTCCAAGGGGGTGGACTGGAGTAGTTTAGTTAACAACGAACCAGGATAAAAATCATAGTGCAAACTGTTTTTATCTTACAAGTTTTAAAGCTACACTTATTCAAACCCCCCCCCCCCCCACCCTTTCTAAGTGTTTTTCTATCTTTCATAAAAGCCCACATTCTTTTCAGAAGCAGTCATTTAAAGCCCATGTTCTTTCCAAAATCAGCCAATTATTCCTATTTAAAATTTATTATATTTAGTTTTCAAATAAATATTTATAAAAAATTAATTAAAACTATCAAAAACATTTAATTATTAAAAAGAACAATTTAAGAAAAAAAATAAAAATAATGAATTTTGAAATATTTATATGTTTTTAATGACATGACAACAGTAAAAAATGTCAACTCATAGATTTCAATGCCACATGTGCAAATAAGACTGTTTTTCCAGGGGCATCAAAAAACATGAAATCTGATATTAGGGGATCATAAAACTGATTTTTTTAAAAACGAAGACTAAAATGTTATCAAAATAGATATAGAATGACCAAAATTGATTTTAACTCTAATAAAAAACAAAAACAAGTTCAACAAATCTAGAATAATACCATATTCACTTATTTTGTGGAAAATTCTTTGGCCACCTCCCAACCTTCTAGCTCACCTCTGGTGAAAAACCCAGAATACCCCTGACTTCGGAAATGAACTTCCGAAATGCAAGGAAAAGGTGTTTTCGGAGATGCATCTCCGAAAGCGTCTTTTTTTTTTTTAAAATTTGACTTATTTCGGAAATACACTTCCGAAAACACCATTTCGGAAGTTCATTTCCGAAATATTCTGCGTTTTTCAGATTAAGCAAAACAGCCCCCTCCCCCAAATCATTTACCCTAAACTTCTTCCAAACTCACACCCCAAGAGATTTTTGTGCAAACCAGTTCCAAGCTACCTCAAAGCCTCCATCTACTTGCTCTATTACATTCAAAAGTCCTCCAATCCATTCAATTGGTAAGCATTTTGATTTTTAGATCTATGATTAAAATGTATATTAGGGTGTTTACAAATAGCAAAAATTGTATTAGGTTAGGTTTATACTGATATTTAGGATGTTTAGAATGTGAAGAAATAAGTTTGATGTTTGGTTTAGGGGTCTGCCATTGGAGGCTGCAGAGAAGTTCTGCGAAGGGGTGTTTCGGAAGTTCATTTCCGAAAACACCTCCATCCAAGTTTTCGGAAATGAACTTCCGAAATGTATCAGAAGTTCAAATTTTTTTGTTTTTTATTTTGTCTCGCATATTAATCGATTTCAATTGTTTACAGGAACATGTCAGGCAACCAACCAGCACGAATCAGACAGGGAAATTCAAGTTTGTGCTAATCATATTCAGTTGCGAGTGGCTGATAAGGATCTACACCACTTTTATCTTCCCAATTGACCGTAACTGAAAATGATTAGCACGAACTTGAATTTTCCTTCCCAATTCGTAACTTCGGCAGTAAGGCTCTCGATGAAGATCAGGGCCGAACTCAAAAAGAACAGAAATAAAATGTGTGAGTATAGAAAAAGAGTAAAGATGGAGAATGATTCGGATGTGATTGAAAAAAAATGGCAACCAACCAGCACGAATCAGACAGGGAAATTCAAGTTTGTGCTAATCATATTCAGTTGCGAGTGGCTGATAAGGATCTACACCACTTTTATCTTCCCAATTGACCGTAACTGAAAATGATTAGCACGAACTTGAATTTTCCTTCCCAATTCGTAACTTCGGCAGTAAGGCTCTCGATGAAGATCAGGGCCGAACTCAAAGAGAACAGAAATAAAATGTGTGAGTATAGAAAAAGAGTAAAGATGGAGAATGATTCGGATGTGATTGAAAAAAAATGGCAACCAACCAGCACGAATCAGACAGGGAAATTCAAGTTTGTGCTAATCATATTCAGTTGCGAGTGGCTGATAAGGATCTACACCACTTTTATCTTCCCAATTGACCGTAACTGAAAATGATTAGCACGAACTTGAATTTTCCTTCCCAATTCGTAACTTCGGCAGTAAGGCTCTCGATGAAGATCAGGGCCGAACTCAAAGAGAACAGAAATAAAATGTGTGAGTATAGAAAAAGAGTAAAGATGGAAAATGATTCCGATGTGATTGAAAAAAAATGGCAACCAAATTATATGTCGCATATTTTATTTGGCGTTTGCGTTTAATTAAAATGCGAGACTGTTTAAGAAAAAACATTAAAAAAAAACACAGCATAATTCGGAAATGAGCTTTCGAATTCACCCCCCATGAGGTGTTTTCGGATGTTCATCTCCGAACGCACCCCCCATGAGGTGTTTTCGGAGATGAACTTCCGAATAAAGGAAATTTTTTTTAAAAAAAAGCGCTTCGGAAGTTCATTTCCGAAGCAGGGGTAGTTTGGGTTTTTCGCTGGGGGTGACCCCCCATAGGGAGGTGGGTAAAGAAAAAATCTATTTTGTTTGGCCGTTAGTATGAGAGTGTTCTATAGAAGTGAAGTGTTATACAACATATAAAACTTTCAATAAATTTTAGAATTTTATGTTTGTGAACTGGGTTTTATTGTTTCTTACAACGACTTCATGATGTGAATTAGGTTTTATCATACATATGTTGTCTTGCAGATCTTTCATGTATTTGTTAGAATATCTATTAAAATAGAGACCCAAAATATTTGTCACATATTTCTAAGTTTTAAGTTTTGCCCCATATTTTGAATTTTGCCATGTAAAAAAAAAATATTCTGAGGTGACACCTCTTAAAACACACTTTATAACCTTAGTCTCTATTCTTTTATCATTACTAAATTTCAAGAAAAAAATTCAGTAACTCTACAACTCTCTCCATTCTATTTTGACCATTCTTTTACCTTTATTAAATTTCAAGGAAAAAATCAGTAACTCTCATAAAACCATTATAACGTACAACTCTCTCCATATTCTCCATAGCCTCAATATCATAGAGCAATCAACAATCTTCATTCATTTCTCTTTCTCTCATCAAAATTCCTTACTATTTCTCTCATATAAATGATATTTGCAATACATTTGTGAATGGCACTTCATTTTATACTTAAAGGTATTTTTATCTCAATTAAACTTTTGTGTTCTCTTCTCTTTGCTTTTGTGTTCTCTTCTCTAAGTATTACTTATTACTAGTTGAAATTTCTGTCAATTATGTTTTTCGCTTGCACTATTTGGATTGTGCAATGACCAAATCTTGAAAGAATATCAATATTTTTGAATGATCCGTAAAAGATAGCCATGTTTCTCGAGTCTCTTTCCTTTCTAAGTTCTATTTTTTTATCTTTTTTATTTTTAATTTAATAAATGCTTTTTAGTTTTAACTTTTGATCCTAAAAATATTATTTTTTATTATTTTATTAATTTTTATTTTTAGTTTTAAATCTTCAATACCAAAATTAAGATTAAATTATTTATTAAATTTTTTACGTTATTTTACACCATTGCTTTGATTTACTAATTCATATATGTTTATTGGTGGACAACAAATGACCTTATTAATTTTTAAATATTTTTCGTTTTGACTATTAAATTTATTTATAATAGAAAAAGATTTAGCATCTAACAACCAATTTTCTCTTTATTCACTTTTACTTTTACTTCCATTTAGATGTTTGTTTTTAAGATTGTTTTATTTACTTTTACCTACACAACTTTCACGTTATTTAAATAAAAATACCACCCTTTTTTTAATTTTAAAGGTTAGTAAAATTGAAAAGAAAATAGGAACCAAATAAGGAGGGGAAGGACTAGGCCAAAGCCACCCCAGGGCATAAAACAAAAGTTAGGAAATCCTAACTTGTTTCTACTAAGACTACCACAAATAGAGACGGGCATCTCTGAAGAGTAACTATAACCAACAAGATTTAACCCCTAATTTGCTTACATGTCCGCACAAACGTTACCCTCACAAAAGATATGGGACACTACCATGTGCATACTCTCATACATCCGTTTACAATTATCTCATATATGCCTTAGATCCCACAGAATGGAAGTGGAGTTGGAGAAGACTTTAACGACTAATACCGAATCTGTTTCCAACCAGAGCCGATACCAGAGCTTAGAATAAGCAATCTCAATCGATCTTATAGCCCCTTCTAGTTCCGTATGAAAAGCATTGTGAGGACCCAAGTTTTCAATGAAGCTGGCCATGAAATTCGCATATGAGTTTCTGAATAAACCTACACAAGCAGGGGAAGAAGAGGTCGAACAACCATATGTGTTAACTTTCATCCAATTAGTTTGTGGCGAATACCAAAAGACTTCCACAATATTTGGAGCACGAGGCAGATGGATTGTAATGTCGAATTTTTTTATAATGCTAAAGTCCGATACTGAGTTCCTGAATTTATTCCTAGTATGTTACCCAGAAAGAAAGACATTAGTGTTGATTATCGTTGTAGCATTCTGCCAAGTTTTTTGTTTGGACTAAAATCTAGCCAAGTTTCAACAATTCCATATGGAATCGATTGTGTTGACTAAGGCTGATTGAATAACTACATTACCTTATGGGGACCAGTTCATCTCACACATCTTCCATAGGTCTTGGACTGTATCAAAATGTAATCTAACCTCCAGCTTGTTTGCAAGCCAATTCCAAATATTTGTTGCAAATTTGCATTTGAAAAATAGATGCAAATCAAATTCTTCGCTTGTCAAATAGAAATTGCACATTGACGGCATAAAGTAGCCTCTGATCATTAAATTCTCGTCGGTGTAATCTTTAAAAATACCACCCTTAACTTTTAAGATTGTACAATTAAATTTTTAGCAATATTACTACAAATAAATTTAAATATTTATTTCATTTATCTCTTTTACATTTTTCTATTTTATAATTATAATTATTTATTACTTTTAAAGTGGTCTATTTTCTTTATTATCTTCACAATTATTACTTAATTACCATTTAATTACCAATTTTATAGCACTATTATCTAGAATAAATTTAAAATCTATTTTTATATATTTTTTATTTTATAATTATAATAATTTATTGATTTCATAAATGTGCATTTAAACTTATTTATTTAATACATAAATCATGATAAATATATAGTAAAATTTTTAAAAAAATTATTTAAAATTAAAACATAATCAACATTTATTTAAAAATTCTCAAACTTATAAAAATTCAAATTCAAAAATTCAAAATTCATGATTTATCTTTTTTAAAAATTCAAAATTTAATATATAAATTATAAGTATAATATTTAAAATCTTCTACAAACTTGAATCATATCCGCACAACGCGCGGGTGATAGACTAGTTTTAACATTATAGGTATACACCACTATGTCATGTTCTGGCCTCATATGTCACGACATATCATATCATACTCATACATTAGGTGAAATATTTAAAAGGATCATTCCATAACATGTTATTCTGCTCTATTAAAATCCTTACTTCCGCATTGTGATTTATTTGTTTTTGACCAAATGACAACTATCAAATATTTTATTATTTATGTCCATGTCCTTTTTACAATTTCTTGTTTGAGAATCAATAAGGTTAATGCAATCCTTATGGGGTTGATATCATCACTTAAACACTTGCTACTAGGTTCACTCTGTATATTTGCACATATAAAATAATCACCAGTGTTCCTTTATTTTTTTATAAATCAATATGTTGTAGATCCTAAGACTATTCCATATGCATACTCATTTATCTATTTAGCATCTATGCTAAAGTATGATTATAATTTTAATCTTCGTATTAAGTATGTATTATATTCATTAATTCTAGCATGAATTCCACCAAAATGTTCTTTCCATCTTCCCCGTCATACATTTCAATAATGGTTTGGTGAAACCCTATGTAAAAACGACCCTCGATTAGCGAATATGAGCCTTTATTTGGATCCTTGATGTCTTTTTTCTATCCTCTAATAACTTCATTGATGTGATGTACCTAGAAATGTAGGTCATCTAACTATTGGCCTGATCCTCCTCACCTCTTTCCCTCGATAGTGTTCTCTTCACAACTGACCCTAGAGCTTGATAATGTTTCTAAGATCACAGTTATGTTGCATTCTCTTGCCTTGGAACTGGCTAACTCGGATAGGAGGCCTGCCTTGGAATCTTCTCCTTTGGTTTGTGCAAAATTTCAGCCTTGTTGAATTTGACCATGAAGGTCTTTATGCTTACTAGATATTGGAGCATATCTATGTCTTTAGCCTAATATCCCCCTTCACTTGTGGTGTGACTATTTGTGGATCAAATTTTACTATACCTCTTCGGCCCCCATCTCGAGGACATTATGTAGTCTCAATACGTATGGCTCGTTCTCCGACAAATGTCACTCTTTAGAAGAATTTGTCTCCGCTGTCGTTGATGTTAGATGGGCCATTTACGAGCACCACCCACCTCTAAGGTGGGTCGAATTCTACAGAGGTGGTCTCCGTAATGAATATCAACCAAAATTTGGACTTTATTAAGCGCCTTTCACGGGTCGTTGGTGATATTAAATTGAAAGACCCCAAAGTTGCAATTTGTCATCCTTCCTAATAAATATGATTTAAAAAGTATTGATAGGGGTGAATTGTCCTCACAATAATGTGATGTATCATAAAACTATTTTTAATAATTGTTTTATAAATATCATTTTTAAAATATATTTTTTAGAAAAAAAATTGAAATTTCAATCTTTAATAATATATATTTAAGACACTGAATGTTAAAATTAATTGTTTGACTTAAATGCAGTTTTGATCCCTCTTTAATGATTTTTTTAAGTTTTTAGTACCCCTTTAAAAAAAATTCAACTATTTGGTCCCTCTTTATCATATTATGTGTTTTTTTTGGTGTCCCTTCGCATATTAGCCAAATCTATGATATGACATATTAAAATTGGCCCCACTTACTAAATAATATTGCCACGTTATTAAATATATATTATTAAAAAAAATTATAATTTATATTATTATTATTAATTGTAAACAAAATTAAACAAATAGAGTCATAGCTTCAGTTCATCCTCTTCATTGTTTCTTCACCTTCAACTTCTCTCAGTTCGACATAAGATGCAAAAACCAAAGAAAAACTCTCTCCACGCGGTTTTTGATTCATCCATACTCTCATCTCTCTCTCTCTCTCTCTCTCTCTCTCTCACGCTTTAATTCAAGAACACATGCAAAGAATCCTAGAAACGAGATAGCATCCTCTCCATTTTTTCTCTCCATTTTCCCTCTCCATTACTATAGTATTGGAGATATATGTAGGGCATAAAAAATAAATGTACACATTATGTATCACATTATTACATTAATATTTTCAAAACTTTAGTAATGCACAAAATGGAGAAGGAAGGAAATGGAGAAGATCTTGTCTCCCTAGAAACATGCAATGCCAAGAACCCTATAATTGAAATCAACACAAACAATCTCACACGCGGTGCGAGTGAGAGATTGTGGAGGGCATTAATGGACTCGGAGTGGTGCAGTGGTCAAAATTAAGCGGTGTGGTTGGTTACAGCGGCGACCAACGATTTTGGGTGTGACTCAAGGTGGTTCGAAGGAGAAGAAGATAGAGGCCGCAAATCTAGATTTTGGGTGCGACATGTGAAGGGGACCACCAAACAAACACATAATATCAGTGTTTTAAAAATCGGACCGGACCGACCGGTCGGACCGGTTGAACCGGGAACCGACCAGGTAACCGGTCTGGTTCGATTGCTGATCGGATATGTTATTGAACCGGTGTGAACAGGTCAAAACCGGTGTAAACCGGAAAAACTGACGGTTTTCCAGAATCGGTGGTTTAAATGTATTTTTTAATTTTTTAATTTTAAGAAACTTAAAACAACATCATTTTGATTATTTCAATGAAAAATTAAAATAAACAATAAAATAAAATATAAAATTAAAATAAAAAATAGAAATAAAGATGTTTCGGATACAGTTGATTTTGTTGCAGATGATTTTGATATTGAAGAAGGAGATACCAACATTGAAATAATTTTTTCTTCTTAAAAATTAAATTTAGTAGACAATGAAGTTATTTTATTATAACTTATTTAATAAGATTATGTTGCAATTAAATTTTGTTTGCAAATATACTTTATAATTTTGTACTATTTTGTTATGTGTGATACCTATGTTTAAAATTTGAATTTAAATTATGAACTTGTGAATTTATTTATGATATGATCTTTTTAAAAAACTTAAGTGCCGGTTATATATTGTAGACTGAATCATTTTGTTCGACATGCTTTATGCCTATATAGTTTTGTTATAACAACCGGTTTATTCAACAGAGTTATCCGGTTTAATCCGGTTTAGTCATGTGGTTCGACCAGTGACCCAGTGGTTCGACCAATAAATCAGTGACCCAGTACCCTCACCGATTTGAGTAAGGATCCACTCCATTTCTTACCCTCCATTTCTTTTCCATTACTATAGTTTTGTGTGTATAAAGTTAAATAAATAATAAATATGTGTCACATGTCTTAGAAATACGTGTAATATACACAAAAAAACTATGGTAATGGAAAATAAATGGAGTGTAAAAAATGGAGTGGATCCTTACTCCACTGATTTGATGTCCGGTCTGGTTTTTAAAACACTGCATAATATAATAAAGAAGAATCAAATACTTGAGCTTTTTTTTTAAAAAAGCCACTAAAAAAATTAAAAAAAATCATTAAAGAGAGATACAACTGCATTTAAACCTAATTTTTTTAAAGTTGAAATAAACTTTAATTCTTACAAACTTTATTTGATTTTTTTGCAAGCATTTGAGATTGTTCACTCAAATATTGATTTTGTCTTTGTATTAAAGTGCAATTCTTTGTTTGATGCTCGATATGTTATTAGTCCAAGTCTTGTGTCACAAACCGAGGGCTAGTGGTTGAATTGCATATTTCTTGCTTGAAAAATGCAATTTCAGATTTCTCATTTTTATAAGAAAAAAGTAATACGTGTGTTGATAAATTTGTTTAAGCACCACTGGGACATTCTCATCCAATAAGCCTACAATGGAAGGTGGCATTAAGTCACTCTTCTCACTATAATATATTTTTTTATGTTCTAAATGATTATATACTCTCCATTGTTTAAGTTAAATGCGATAGATTTTGACCTTATGCATGCTTCTAATTTAAGTATATTATAATCAAACGAAATTATGTATGGATTAGTTTAAGTATGTTATGTTGGCCAAATATTATTATTTGTACAAGTATCCAACTTGTTATGTTGGGATAAATTATCTTATTCATCATTTGAATTTTTTTTCTGCAGATGAATTCAATGAAAGTGACGTTTTTATATAGCTGAATTCAATAAAAAAGCATTGCAAAAAATTATGAACACCTCATGTATCACTATAAATTTTTTTTTTTGTGAAATTGATTAATAGTAAAATGAAAGAGCATTGTAAAAAATTATGAAGAAAATATTCAAAATATAAAACTATAATTCAGATGTTATGTCGATGAATTTAGAATTTTAATTAGTATAGTTAAAATTATTTTAAAATTTTTTAAAATCACATATAGAATTAGACATAATATTATAATTGATTATATATGGTATAATGAATTTTATCGTACAAAAATTTTCTTTATATCCGTATGATTATTTAGGATATATTATCAAATTATTTTCATCACTTGCCCACAAAAATTATGAATTACATAGTTTGATAGTTTTATCATAAAATAGAATTTTTCAGATAAAAAAAAATTATTTTATGCATATAAAATATGAGGTCGTGTATGTAATTTAAAACAAAATTCTATCATAAAATTTAAATAAATTTGTTGCAAATAACACTAAACCTATGGAGAATTCTGAATCTATTTTGATCAATAAGATTCAATCAATTTGATCGAATTTTTCTTGTTCTTCACTCTTCATTCAAGTGATTCAACCAACATTGGTTGCAAGATGATTCTACGCAACAACTTTAATGAAGAAGAAAAGAAAGATGAATTTGGAAGAAAGAGAATTAGGATTTGAATAAAATAAGAGGAAGAAGAAGAATTTCTGCAGAGTTTCTCTCTGCCCTTCAAACTGAAGTTTATTCTTTGCAACTTTAAGTGAGTAAGTAAATACTAAATTTTGTTAACTACAAAACTAGGCATAAGTCGAAATCTTGTCGAGGCAACTCCTTCGATAATTCGACACATACTAGGCTATTTTTTACACAACATTGATTCTGTCGAGCAACATGCTTCGACACAAGGAATTACAATCTCAACACACCACCTAATTCACCGTGTCTAAGCTATTTACATTCTTCATATATGTTAATTTCTTGAACACTTCAACCTAGAATCCTTTCGTCATGATGTCTGCAATCTGATTCTCAGTTCTACAGTGTTCCAAGTTCATCTTCCCTTTTGCCACCTGCTCTCGAAGATAATGAAACCTCATTTCGATGTTCTTCCTTCGTCCATGTGCTATCAGATTTGATAGAGTAGAGAAATTATTTAAATAAATAATTTAGTTATTTAAATTAATGCCTAATTTATATTATTAGTAGTTTTATTTGTATTGTTATGTAATTGGGCTTTTTATAGTGTTTGAGCCTTCTAGTTAAGTATCCACTATGGGTCACAAAAGATTACATATATAGTACTCATAGTGGATACTTAACTAGAAAGCCCAAACACTATAAAAAGCCCAATTACATAACAATACAAATAAAAGTACTACTAATATAAATTAGGCATTAATTTAAATAATTAAATTATTTATTTAAATAATTTCTCTACTCTAATCAAGATTCTTCACCAGATTGATAGCTAACATGTTGTCGATTTTCATGGTAATCGCTCAATGTTGATGAAACTAATTAAAGAGCTCTATGGCTTCTAGTTTATTCACTTTCTCATGCAGAAAGATGTCATTTAACGTCATCTCCTTTATGCCCCCTTGATTCTTCTTCATCTCAGCTTCAAAGTCTTATACTTTCATCGAAGATTTATAATTTTAACTCTAACATTCTCCAAACTTCTTCGGTGTTTATCTTCATCCTCTCAACGCCAATTCTTAATTTCTTATCCTTTTTTAACATATTTTCTAGGTCCTTATTTGTGGTTTCAACACTTAACTTTTACATTTTCACTCTCATTCTCAAAAGTTGGGTTATTCACTTATTATCCCATATCTAACAACTCGACTAACCAATCTCATAGATCTTCCTTTTCTTTCTTCAACATCAGCAAGTCATAAAATAATATAATTTGTAAGTGAATCAATTTTCATAAAATAATATAATTTGTAATGATTCGTATCTATAGGAATTGTTATATAATATAATTTTGACTTCACAACTATTAACTTCCTTATTGTATGAGAACTTCAATGTAACCTTCATCAGTTGGTGTTGTCTAGTTAAAATTATTTTAGGTAAGTTGAACTTCTCATAATAGTCTCAATTTATGATCTAAAATGCTACAAAACCCATAATGTTAATAGAGAAACCAATTAAATCAATTTAAAAACTTATCAAAAATGACATTACGACTAAGTGTCATTACAACTCCAAACTTAAATCGTTAATTATTATGATAAGAACCCTACCTATCAGAAGTTAATGAATTATTTTTTTACTATAGGAAATTAGTTTTCTTGCTCTCACTTTGCTTTTCATATAAGCTCTTCTAATTTTATTCTCCACTCATCAACTCAAATAATAAAGTAAATATGATTGATTCATTTTAACTTATTTTCTCTTAGTGAATTATAATAGTTTTTAGTTCATATTAAGGAAGACTTTACATCATTTGTCAATTACAAATGAGATATCATGATCAATAGAATAATTAATAGACACTATTGTTATTATACTTACAAACATTTTCTTAATAATATTTTATAATTTTTTTAACAAATATATACTACTTTTATAAAGGAAAAAGATATATACAGTCGATGTGGCTATACCTGACCCAATAATAGAAAAGATTGAAAATCAATAAAAAAAAAATCAAACGAAAAATCTATAAGCCATACCTAATCAGCATGTCAATCCTTCTGTCCAACCTCCAAACCACAGATCAAACAAATCTAAAGAAAGACAAATCAAATAAACCCCTCCTTGTAAATTAAATAAGGTAGAGTCTGCTACTATAAAAAATCCAATATCATATGACCACAACTAGCTAGTTTATATGCGCACTTATTTCCTCCTCTATCTATAAGAGTAAAATCCTATGTATATGACTAACTAAAGATATGTTACTCCATATTTCTCTAATAATGCGTATGAACAATGTTATTTTCTCTAATTAATTCTTTTTTTTTATAATTAAATAGATTTTACAATAATAAAATATTATATTATTAAGTAGACATTAAAATTTTTAATCACGCAATGAGGCTGTTTAATAAATATCATAATAAATAATACTCATTCCAATCTTAAGTATAAAATAATACTTTATAAAAAAAACCATGTATTTAGTTCAAATATATTAATTTTTGTTGATAAAATTTTCTCTTATAAGTTTAATAGAAAAGATTAGCTCCTAAAGATATAAATATATGAGAAATATTGGAAGGGATGTAACCGGTTATACTTATGTTGTAATCTGTTATGATTTCTTGAATTACACTATATTCTCAACACACAATCTTAATTCAAGTCTTCCAAGTGTTCCATACTCATGTGCTTCAACAACGTCTTGAATATTTCAATTGTTACTCTTTTGGTTGGTAAATCGGCCACTTGATCTTCACTTTTGCAATACCTTAACTTCAAATTTCCTTCACTTACAAACTCTCAAGTAGTGAAATATCATCTATATATGCTTGCTTCTCCCAAGTGCAATGAGTTTCTTAACAAAGTTTATAGCGGAAACATTGTTTATCATAAAAGTGTCAGTTCCATACTCTCTGTTGCACAACTCCTTCATCAAATGCATCAACCATACAACTTGACACGCACGCATGGACGATGCAACGTACTTGACCTTACAAGAAGAGAGCGCCATAATTGATTCCATCTTAGAAAACCAAGAGATTGGTGTTTCTCCATAAATAAAGATGTATCAAACAGTGGATTTTTTTGCCATCTTTATCTCCACACCAGTTTGACTTGGTATAATGGAGCAATTTGCAACTTCTACCTTTATCTATTGCGGAAAATAAAATTATGCATCCAATCCAACATTGATGTATCTCAAAATTCTCTTGACTACTACCAAGTGTGATGTCTTTGGCTTCCCCATAAATCTACTCACCATGCCAACACTAAATTCTGAATATGGTCTAGTATTGCACAAGCATTGCAATGATCCAATTAGCCTACTATAATTCGCCGGATTAATAACTTACTCGTCTTCATTGTTTGACAGGTGCAATATTGGCTCTGTAGGGGTAATTGCCACATTACAATGCTCCATTTTGAACTTCTTCAATATCTCAAGAGCATGCCTTCTTTGATGCACGAGCACTCCCTTTTTGGACTTGTGAAACTCAATGTCAAGGAAATATATTATGAGACCAAGGCCGGTCATTTCAATCTCCTTCATTAAATCACCCTTGAACTCGACAGTGTAACCTTTATTACCTCCCGTAGTCATTAAATCATCAACATATAGACATAGGATGATCACTCATTTGCTTGCATCCTTTTTCATATACACAACACGTTCATATACACATTTATCAAGTCCTATCTCTTTTAGAAGTCCTTCAACACTTTTGTTCCAAACACTTGGTGCTTGCTTCAACCCTTACAATGCACTCTTCAATCTATAGAACTTGGATTCTTGATTTTTCACAACAAAACCAAGTGGTTGTGCCACATACAACTCCTTTTCCAAAGGGTCGTCAAAAACACATATTTGACACCCATTTAGTAGATAGACCAATTTTTGTTATTTGCAATACCAACAACTAGCCTAACGGATTCAATTATAGCCACCAACGCAAATACTTCTTCAAAGTCTATGCATTCTCTTTGCAAAAATATCTTTGCAACTAATCAAGCCTTATGTTTGATTATTTCACCCTTGGGATTTTCCTTCACTTTGTACATCCATCTTACACCGTTTGGCTTATTTCCATTCAGTAGATCAACTAATTTTCATGTCTTATTTTTCTCAATTAACTCCAGACCTTTCTTCATAGCACATATCCACTTTGGATCACTCAAGGTCTCCTCCATTTCCACAGGTTCAGATTCAACCATGAGCGCAAAGTAGACGAGATCACCATTATCGTTTACTTCATTATCTGGGAACAACTCACAATCTCGTAGTCTTGTAGGCATGCCTTTTTGACTAGTTGATCTTCTCACATTTTCTTCAGCTTGAACTTCATCGTCTGCATTTTCTACATTTTTAAATACTGCAGAAACAATTCCAACACCATTTTAATTAAATTTTACATGTTTCCAGTCCTTCAAATTCATCGAAAATTATGTCCCTACTAATTATTATTCTGTTGTTGATTATGTCATAGAGTTTGTAGCCACCGCTATAGTGACATCCAACAAGTATCATTTGTTATCCCTTGTCATCCAACTTCTTTCTAAGCTGATCCGAAACATGTCTATAGGCAACCAAACCAAATACCTTCAAGTGACTCAGGTTTGGCTTGAATCCTCCATGATTCTTTTGGTGTAACATTTTTTAACTTCTTTGTTGGACATCTATTCAACTAATATGCAGTTGTGGACACCGCTTTCCATAACTCTTTCAACATGTTATTCTCTTTCAACATGCTTCTCACCATGTTCATAATCGAACGATTTTTCCTCTCGACAACTCTATTTTACTAAGGCATATAGGGTGGCACTACCTCATGTATAATGCCCCCTTGATCACAAAATTTTCAAAAATCATTTGAGACATATTCACCTCCACCATCTATTTTTAGAGTTTTGATTTTGTGATCACTTTGTCTTTTCACCATGGATTTGAACTTCTTTAATACTTCTAGCACCTCGTATTTTCTTTTAATGAAGTGACTCCACAACTTTTTACTAAAATCATCAATGAAACAAACAAAGTATATATTGCCTCTTATTACATCAACTTGCATCGTTACATAAACGTCCGAATATACCACCTCAAGATGAAACTTGGTTCTACGTCCTGCATCTTTTCTAAAGTTACCTCGTTGTTGCTTGGAAAGCACACACTCTTCACATACTTCAGTTGGCATATCAGTCGATGGCAGCCCCGTAACCATGTTATTTTTCTGCATAGCATTGAGGCCCTTGAAATTCAAATGCCCAAGACTATAGTGCCATATACATTCTTCCTTGCTAGCAGCTGTTGCAAGACATCTGTGCTCCATTAATTTCAATTCAACTTTGAAAGTTATGTTTTGAGCCATGAGGGCCTTTACGATCAAACTCTCATTTGCATCTATAACTTTCAACACTTTGTTTTCTATGTGAATCTTGTAATTACTTTCATGCAATTAGCCAATGCTTAAAATATTACATTTGATTCCCAAAATATACAACACATATTTAATCAAGGAATGCTCATCATTCTTCCTTTTGATTGAAACGTCGTCAACACCCTTTGCCACACATGCACTATCATCTACGAATTTCACCTTGTTCTCCAACACTTGATTTATTTTAATAAACCAATATTTCCTTCCCCACCATGTATGTTTAATACCCTGAGTCAAAGTACCATTGATTGCTGCATTTAGATTCTACTCGCATAGTCACCATCACGTTTTCAAGAGACTGTAATTAACCTTGACAGCATTTTCCTGCACTATTTTCTGCTTTAGCAATCACCATTAACATTGGGCTTTCATCATTTTCTTGCCTTGCAAACTTTGCTTCAGCTTCCCGTGGACCATTCTTGTTGGCATCATATTTGCAAGCAAAACGTTCAAGCCTTTAGCAGTTTTAACATTGAACGTCTCTCATGTCCTTCTTCCATCTTCCTCCTCTTCCTCTATTGTTGTCACCTTTATAATTGCATAATCCACCACTTTTGTTGTCGCTATTTTCACCCTTTTGGAATTCACTCCTACCATTATTATGGTAGTTTCCTCTACCTCTACTCATAGACCATTTTTTCTTCACTTTCTTGTCCTTTCTAATGAAACGAGCTTGCAAAGCAACTTTATCCTTTGCTTTGTCAACATTCCTCTCATTCATTTCTTACTCATGAGCCTCAAGAGAATTTTGCAACTCTTTTTTCTCATGGTTGAAAGATCCTTGAACTTTTCAATTGAAAACACTACGTTATCGAATCTTGACGTCAATGATTTCAAGATTTTACCAACCGTATACTGCTCGGTGATTGTCTCTCCGCAAGCTTTCACTTGATTCACCAATCTTGTGATTCTTGTAGTAAATCCACTAATGGTTTCTTTCTTCTCCATTTTAGTTAACTCCAAGTGACTCTTGCGAGTTTGTAACCTCACCACCTTTTCCTTATCAATTTTTGCATAACTTTTCTCCATGATTTACCAAGCTTCCTTTGAGGAAGTGTCATCACCAGCCTTCTCAAAATTATCAGCATCAACATAGTGATGAATGAGATACAAAACTTTGAAATCTTTTGTCTTCTACTCCTTATGCGTAGTTCTTTGTGCAGCCGTTGCACCTTTTACAAGTGGATTAACATCGTTCTTGATCACTTCAAGAACATCTTAATAACCAAACAACACCTTCATTTGTTGGCACTACTTGTCATAACTCTCCACATCGAGAATTCATATATTTGCATGGATATGTTCATGGGAGATGGAAAGTATTTTCATAAACTAAGTTGTCGATCAAAAGATCAGTCTCTTGATGTCAATTGTTGGATAAAACCCCAATCACAAGAATAATGGTGAATAATGGAGAGAATGAGAGAATTAAATAAAATTAAAGTGAAAATATGACATTCTAACATTAATGACCTAACCACCAACGTGAACTACATAGCTATATATTCATCATCAAGTACAATTTTATCACCTCTCTCTCAAAGAGGGGTGATTTAGGATCAATTTTGATCCAAAATCACCCCTCCAAATCGTTTTTGTTTATCTATTACTTAAATAAGTTATTTTCACACATTTTCTTTTTGTCTTTTTTGTGATTTCGTGGGTCATCGTTTGTTTTGATTTCCCATATTTCTGTGGTGTATTTTGATTTCTCATCTTTGTGCGGGTATTTTGTTTTTCCGTTTTTGTGCGGTGTTCATTTGTTTCAGGTTGAAAGATTAGTTTCGATCTAGTGCAGATTCAATCAATGACTTTGGTGCCGTCAACGCTACAGATCCGGAAGCATGAATATTTTGGACATCTCAATACAGTCAATACATTAATATTTGTAGGCATATGCAATTTGCCGTTTTATGCTATTAACATGGATGCTGTGGATTTGTTCGCAGATTCATCCTTTTTGTTTTTGGCGATTTTGAATTTGTATTGCAACGATGTACTCTATCGATTTGAATGAATGAATATCATTTATTTTCTGTCAAAAAAAACATTAATGACCTAATATGAGTATTTAATTCATCATATTGTATAATATAGATAACCAACTAATGAGAAAAAAAATCTCAACTGTAATTGGTTATGCTAACTCTCTATCTCCAAAAATACAAAAAAATGAAAGGGGTATAATTGGTTATACATTTGTATAATTTTTTTTTTTGGTTTATAACCATTGGTTTAGTTTGGTTCATGGGTCAGTTCTGACATCAAGTGGTTTCAGCCCCCTTCCGATCGTAGTTGCGGAAGATCGAACTAAGTTCAGCGCCAATCACCATTAAACCATGTAACGATTGGTTACATTTGTATAATTGATTACACTAAATTTCATTCTAATTAGGCATGGCAACGGGGCGGATCGGGGACGGTTTTTACCTCCCCCAAACCCAAACCCGAATCCCCAATCAATCCCCGTTACCCGCCCCAAACCCAAACGGGGATGGGGAATTAAAACCCAAACCCGTCCTTAACGGGTTCGGGTTGGGTTCGGGTATCCCCGCCCTGCCACCATGTATTTCGTAAAATCATTTTTTTTAATAAAATTATTTACTTTTTCAAAAATCAAATTACATTATAAATAACAAAATAAAACAATCTCAAAAAATTTCATACATATATTTCAAATATTTAAAATAATAAACACAAATCAAATTATTAAAACATTAGCCACATATTTAATAATATAAATTATGAAATATAAATAATAATGTACATATTGAAATAAACGGGGCGGGTTCGGGGACGGGTTCGGGGTGGGTACTAGTGTCCCCATTACCCGACCCATCCCCATGTTTTCTAATTGGGGAAAACCCAAACCCAGTCAAAGCGGGTTTTCCCCGTCAACTTCGGGACGGGTTCGGGTGGGTACCCGTGGGTCTGGGTTTTATTGCCATGTCTAATTCTAATATTTTAGCGTTGCTAAAGAGGATCTAATCAGTTACACTTCTACTTTAACTGGCCGGTTACACTATTTTGAATTACACTATATTATCAACGATGTTGGTGGTCATTCCATTTTGATCAATCAGTTCATAAAAACAAATTTTAATTTCTTTTAATAATCTAAAATACACATTCTATAAATCACAACCGTCCCATTTTGATGAGACTATTATCAATGCATGACTATGTCTGCATTAAATATAGTCCTGCAACAAACGCCATTCCTAAAAATAGTAAGTACCGTTTCTAAAATTGTAACAATCCAGTTAGGTAGTTGTGTGTGTGTATATATATATATATATATATATATATATATATATATATATATATATATATATATATATATATATATATATATATATATATAATATATATTATAGGCTGGAAAGACACATACATATATATAGTCCAAAGCTGCAGTCACTTTCTCCATTGTCTCCCATGTCAAATTGCCCACTACCTCTATTTATTCTACTTGCATTATTTATTCACATAGTCATATTACTTTATCAACAAATAAATAAAAACACAAAGACTTGACATAAAGATTAAAAAAAATAAATCACATAATAAAAAAAACAGATCTCATCATTCACTCTTCCCCATAATTATTTATATATATTTTTTGTTTAGTTAAGGTAAATATATATTCTTACTAATGTGGTTTCTGCCTCTAAATCCACCACAAGAGCTCCATGAATGAGATTTGGTAACCTACTTTTTCATTCTATCATAGTCTTTCTCTTTATTATCTACTCCATCATTGATAAAAAAAATGGTTCATGTTTCTTCTTTGCTCATTTTCTTGGAAACTCATCTTCTTCTTCAACTGTAAGAAATTATTTATGTGATTTTAATTTTATATATTAGTTTGTTTGTTAGGTTTATATATATTATATATATGTAGTTGCTCTCTTTAATTAAGAAAAAAAAAACTATAGGTTAATTTTTAATTATGCAAAACAACAAAGTCTTGATTAATGAATTCAACAAAGTTTGAGGGGACCTTAGTGTTTGTGGTCTTTAATTTTTAAAAGTATATCTTGTTATATTCTTTTGCTTTTTTTATTTTTTTTAAATTATTTAATTATTTTTTATTTTTTTATTTTGATGTTTGTGATGGATTGAATATATATAATTTTGTGAACTTGGTATTTATTCTAAATGTTTTTTTCTGACACCCTTTATCCTATATTTGATTCTCACAAGTCAAAGTTTTAATTTTGTTGTGATAAATATAAAGGGGTTATAAGATTCTGATTCTTGTGTTAGTGAGTACTTTGTTTTAGGTTTGGCATATTGAAAAGGGTTTTAAAGGATTTAAAGAGCAAAGTTTTGTTTTGGAGTGATTACTAGTTTGTTTTTGATGGATTGGGATTGGAAAGAGTTTGCTTGGGATCCATCTGGGTTGGAGGAGATGAAGAATGAAGGTGATTCAATGGATTTGAGGCTTGGTGAGGCTTCTGATTCATTGGAAAAATCGGTTCGGGTTCGGGATAGTACGGGGAGGAAGGATGATGATTTGAGAGGCGTGTCGTCGTTTTCTGGATCGAAAAGATCGCGGTTGCAGAATGGATTGTTGAATTTGATTTGCTCGGTTGATGGATGTAACGCGGATCTTAGTGATTGTAGGGAGTATCATAAGAGGCATAGGGTTTGCGAGAAGCACTCGAAAACTCCTGTTGTGTTGGTTGGAGGTAAGCAGCAGAGATTCTGCCAGCAATGTAGCAGGTATAATATTTGAAGTTGCTTGTTTCGGATTCGTAGTTTGTTCAATTTCGTTGAAGTGAATTTCCGAATTAGTCCTTGAAATTGTTAGCTTCTGTCGGTTTTGACTTACATTTTACAATTTTGCTCGGTTGCTGATGCTTGAAAATTACCGATACTTACAATTTCGATGATCAATTTACAATTATTGTTCTTCTGATGCGTTATGGACGTGTGATTTTGATGTAGGTTTCATTCGCTTGCGGAGTTTGATGAAGTTAAGAGGAGTTGCAGGAAACGTCTTGATGGGCATAATAGGCGGAGGAGGAAGCCTCAACCGCCTTCTCTTTTCATGGCGGCTGAGAAATTCATGTACAATTACAAAGGTTTGTGTTTCTGGCATCTCATGATTTTAAGATAGATGACTTTTTTCTGTTAATGTTTAACTGGTTCTCGATTTTATGAATGTGAAAATCGATATGATAGACGGAATTAGGTAGAATATAGTAATGATTGATGCATTATTATGAAACAATAACCCTCGCCTATATTAGAAATAATAACAATCCATGAAATGCGATACAGACACGGTTAACATTGACGATACTGACACTGACATGTTGAAATCAATAATAATTTGTAAAAATGAATAAATTGAACGTGTCGTGTCAATGCTGGTGTCCGAGCTAATGATTACTGTTAATGGTTACCGTTAAAATCAATGTTTCTTTTTGTCATTATTTTTAATCTTCGGTACGTCTAATATGAAATTTTACATTGACTTGGCTTAGGTCCTAGAATCCTGCACTTTGGGAACCCTCAGGCATATGTGAATCCTATTATGAGAAACATTTGGCCAACCGAAGCTGAACCAGGTTACGACAATCACCGACTTTTGTATCGAATCGATAAACATAAACAGGATAAAGGACATCCTCTATGGCAAGAAACTGTCCCTAAAGCCGGCGATGTTAATGAAGCAGCGCTGGGGATTCCTATCAGTCAGCCTATCCGCGGTGCCGATGGTTCATCTGCAGGTGGAAAAGGCGGTAGGAAGCTCTCTTCTGATAGCAAACCTGGATCTTTTGACTCGGGTTGTGCTCTCTATCTTCTGTCAACACTTCAATCACAAAGTTCCGAGTTGAGTTTGATGCAGTCCAGCATCAACGACAGCCCAACACAGTCTTCATCCGGAACGATGCGTTTTGATGCCACGAACGAGTACTTGTGCTCAGGAAAGGTTAAAGATAAGCCTAATAATGGTCATGTATTTGTTCTAGATGCAGACACTACAAACCTTCAATGTAATGGGATGCTGCAAATGGGACCTAATAACGGTTTGATGGAAAATGAAAACTCGCTAACGCTTCCATTTTTCTGGGAGTAACGTGTAGCGGAGTGGTGTTAAAGTCTCTTGGCGATTCTGTTCATTTGTCGATTGTTTCTCCTGACTCTCCAACATTGAATTGTCTGGTCTTTGAGTGGTGTTAAGGTCTTTTTGGGTGGTTCTGATCATCCATTCGTGTTCGCGTCCGTTGTTGCTCCCATTGCTCCTCCGCACTCGAGGATTGAGTTGTTGGGTCTTTTTGGGAAATTCATGGAATTGTTGGTCTTCAAAACATTATGTGTACTCTAATAATTAAACTTAAACTTGTTGAATCCTTGTGGTAAGTGTAGTTTGTTCCCATCAATTCAAATGTTGTAGCACAATTGATTTTGTGCAGTTCTGAATACCGACATTTCAGATTGAAAGCGTGTATGTTGTTGACATTGACCAACATGACACCGACGCATGTAGTCAAATTCAAGCATTTCATTTTCTTATATTGTATATTGTATATTGTATTAATGTATCAATGTCAGGGTCGTGTCCGATATATTTGCATTTGTGGCTGTGTTTATTTCGCTTGTACTTTTCTCCCATCAATTTTTCGCTTGTACTTTTCTCCCATCAATTTAAATGTTTTTGTGATGAGGATGAAATGGATTATATGATGAGGATGAAATGGATTATATCATCAACTATGGATTATGCATTATTTAATAATAAAAATAATTATAAAAATAATAATAATAATAATAATAATCAAAATTAAAATCGTCGTCTTTAAAGACGTGCAAGAAAAATTATCTCATAAAATTTAAAATCTGTCAAGATTAAACTGAATATAATAACTTATAAATGTTTTTATCAATGTCAAAACATAATTAAATAAGATACATGTTGATAGTGGCTAACCTAGTTAGACTCCAAAAATAATTATGATAGGGAACCTCTACCTAATAGGATAAGATTTGAAAGCTACATATATGTACATATATGGTTAATCTTGTCATTTAGCCACTAAGAAACTTGAGTCATGAACATAATTGCTGTTATATAAATGTTTAGGAGATTGATTTCTATACTATTTAGAGTTTGACTTAAATAGGATAATCACTATATTAGAACATAATAAAAAGATTTCTTGTCGGAGACAATACTAATTGAGTTTAAGCATTCCACTCTATTAGTGTAAATTATTGTTTAAAACATATATTTATCTAATTAATGAGTGTTTCACCATTTTGTCATGAAAACTTCCTTTTGAAGAGTTTGTAGGCCAAAACAAAAGAGAGCCTTTCATGCTGGCATTGTTGGAAGATTAATGACCACTTGAATAATATTTTTTTTTTTTTACTTTTCACTTTCATGAAAGAAGATTGACACTAGAATAAGTAGGGAACTTTTGGGAGATTGTAAGGTGGCAATAGTATCCACTTTAAGAAACCTAGAGAACATTATAGTCACTAATAGGGCATTGATGTGAGTTGAAGAAAAGTATATGTGGGAATAATAACACAGTAATAAGAATGGTGGTTTGAATTTAGAAACAAATTCTTACCATTTGTCTCCAAAGTGACACTCAATCATATCACCTTATTTTATTTCAAAAAATGTTTGTAATTTTTTCACAAAATTTTGACCATTTAAAAAAAACATTTTTTTCATATATTTTCTTGTTTGAAGTTGTCAAAATTTAATTTTAATTTATAAAATCGGTCGATTTCATGTTTTTAAATATGAATTCTAAGTTAAATCAACTATAAAGTTTCTCTAGCCAAGTGAATGATATGAGTGAGCTATAATGAAGCACTAGAGGTCTTTGAATTATGTTTTGAGTCAAAAGATTATGCTTTGACCAAAAGTCAACTCATCCAAGGAATTAGGTCAAAAACCCTAATTGATGTACCAGATGAATTTGAAAGTTGATGATCTTGATTAGAAACATTATTGAGCTTGAATATGGATGAGGGGAATCACTTGATAATATGAGAAAGTTTGAATCCCTTTTGGAGTCATAAAACCCTAATTTCCTGAGCTTTCTTGACCAATCACTTATCTTGTGAAATAAGCAAACAAGCAAACTCATTTTTTTGTATATTTGAGGTTAGAAAATGATGTATGAATGATTTTATATGGGATGAATGATGATCACACTCCTTTGAATTCAATGCAAATGAAGTGGGACCTTAGAGTCAAAAGTTGGGGTATGATAGCTGCCCCTATTTAAGTTTCTTCTATCCGGGGAGGTGAAAATTGGAATCTTCGTCTCGACGTGATAGGAGGGACTTAAATACAAAATATAACACAATTTGGGCCCAAAGAGACCACAAGTATGCTTATGATATAATATGAATGCAAGACTCCGGATTTCATGGGGAATAGAAAAGTAACATCCTTAATTCAGAATAGAAGAAAGGGTTCCCAGATTTACTGGGAAAGGAATAAACAAATGGGGAGAGATTATAACTCCAATTAGGTAAGATCACCTGCTATCAAGGGTCAAGGAAGGACAAATCATCTACTACCATAGCAGTGGTAGCCTAATCAACTATGAACGACTCCAAGGGTAAAAGATATATCACCTACTATTGAATGAGCGACAGCCTAAGCAAAGATGATATAAGGAGAAACAAGTCATCTACTACCATAACAGTGGTATCCTAAGAAAATATGAAATGAGATTCCAAAAAGAACGATCCATCTACTACCATAATAGTGATAGCCTAAGAAAAGATGAAAGGACATCAGAGGGTAAAAGATATATCTCATACTTTCGAACGAGCGATAGCCTAAGCAAAGATGATATAAGGAAAAGCAAATCACCTACTACCATAATAGTGGCAGCCTAAGAAAAGATGAAGTGAGATTCCAGGAAGAACAATCCATCTACTACCATAACAGTGGTAGCCTAAGAAAAGATGAACGATTTCAAAATAAGCTTCCGCATAATAAGGTCCAACTTCTTCTTTAACTAAGTCTTTTACTATTGATGGAAAAAACCTTTTGAAACAATGAGTACTTTGTATTGAAGAGTAATTCAATATTCAGAAGTTGTTGTTAATCAGAAGAAGATGCTTCTGATGTTCTGGTGTTGCTCAGAAGCAGTAGAGCTTCTGAGGTTGATTAGCTAGAAGTTGTTGTTAGTCAGAAGCAGTAAAAGCTTCTGAGGTTGTTAATCAGAAGCAGATGCTTCTGATGGTCTGGAGTTGAGTTTGTTAGCGTAGCTGTTAAGTTTAGTTAGTAAGGGTACTTTAGTATTTTATAGTATTGTACTGTTTGTACCTTAAACTTGTTCACTAAGTTTAGTCTGTTAGGGCTTAGGTGGCAAATTTCATTTTGTATAAATAGCCTTGTAGTAGCTATCATTTATAAGATCAACGCAAGTAGAATATACAACTTTATTCTCTCATTAATCTTTGCGCCGTTATTCCTTTTGTTTATTCTCTTTGTCATCATCTTTATTCATTGTGCACCAACACTTTGATGGTCTTTAAAGGACAAATGTTCCCCCTGTTAATATACATTGAGAAAAAACTTGAACTCTCCATTTGTTTATTCTCCCCCTTTGACGAAGAACTATCTCTATCATAATGAAGAGATTAATCATTCACTGGGGATAAAACAACAAGCTTTATTGTTGATTAACAGACTGCTTCAAAGAGATTGTTATCTTTATCCAAGAGGAAATTCTCAGACATACAAGCTTCTCAAATAAAGAGACCATCACTTGCTGTCGGGTAGTAAATATGAAAGTATTTGTAATAACAACTGATGGGGAATAAATCCTACTTTCTGGAAAATCGCAAACATGTCCTTATTGAGGAGACTAAGTCTTCAACTGTGCAAAAATAAATGCACTATCAATCTAGGATTTACGGCATAGAAGAGATCCAAATAATCGTTTTATTTTTGAAAATTAGTTGTATGTAGATTGAATATGATTTTTCTATGAGTAAAATAATAATTTTAATATGTGTCATTATAAAAGTTTGCTTTATTGTTTGTTTGAGAAGTAAAATAATAAAATTGATTTTTTTGAAAAAAAATATACATAATATTTTTAGGAATAAATATATTTTTGTTTCTATCTTCGAGGATTTTAAATGTTGTTAAAATAAAAGAAGAAATAGTAGCATACAGTATCAAAATAGCATATACATATTGGATTAAAGGTGATCTAAGACACATAAAAAGAAAAACATAATTATTTTTAAAAGTGATTTATTTATTTTTTTTAGAAAATATAATGATTAGAAGATTAATTTTTATTTCAAATGAAAAAATAAAAATCAAACACTTAAAATGAACTTTCATTGTTTTGAAGTTCAATTACCTCAAAAATTTTGCCAATGTGATGAGAATATAAATTGAACTAGAAAAAAATTGTATAAGGGTCTATTACGATCAATAAAGTGTATCATAAGTTACAAGTGTGAAAGAATTATATGAGAGCATTTTTTATAATCTATATTGATAATCTATAATATTATTAATCTTATGGCTTTTGAACTCACATAACCTATCCCAAGACCTTTTCCTCGTGAGAATGTCACAAGAAGCATACACGTTCACAAAATAAATAATTTTCCCTTCCTTCTCCACACAAAGGCCTAAGAAACCCTCTCCTCTAAAGCTGAAATTTAGGTTGAAGAGATCCTTCTTCCACATTGTAAGAATGCCTCCCGACGCCCCGTTGGCGTCCAAATGCGACCACTCCACTTGATTATCACCCCATATTTCTTTCACCACATTAAGATCCATGCCACTTAAATTTGTTTCTTGAATAAAGAAAATATCTACTTCTCCTCTTTGGATGTGATAGCCAACTCTCTTCCTCTTGGCCCGACTTCCTCCTCCTCTTAAATTTAAGGAAAAAATAATCATGGGGAAGATTGATTGTTTATCCCTGTTGTCGCCACATCCCCTTTGGTATCCCTAACTTCCATTTCTTTCACTTTTGATATTGGATCAAATTTGTCAGAGATGTTCTTTATGCCAAACTTAACCATAGAGTTCCACAACCCCTCCGCCGCCTTGTTCAGCACTCCATTAGATATTCTTTTATTACAGTTTGTGATGTCGGCACTAGAAATAGAATCACAAGTTAATGGTAGGCCTCTAGACAATAATTCGGCTTTGAGAAGAGATTGTTCTGGTTGAACACAACAAAGTCCTTCCCTTCTTGAAGACGATTCTCTACCGGGTATATAAAATTATCTGCTTTATCACCTAAGTCCAAAACCTCTCTAATTTTCTTCCTTGACTTCTTGCAATTTTTCACCCTTTGACAGTGATCATCAAAGCTTAAAATCTGTTTTCCTTTGTTTTTGACTTCCTTCTTCTTGAAATTTTTGACTACTTTCTTAACAGGCACAGTGAAATTCTTCGCAACTTTTGAGTTAATTTTGGTAATTTTATTCCGCCCATGCATGCTAGTGATTCTTGCTTCTAAGGTATTCTGATAGTTACAATCTCCTTGGCCCACTTGAGCGTGTAACTCAGTCACCCCTTGGCCCACTTTATCAAGCAAATCACACTTATCTTGGCCCACATGAGAAAAAGTCTGGCCCGAAACTTCTGCCTTGACATTTAAAACTAATTCCTCCTTTTTTGGCATTATTCTCACAACACTGGGTCCCACATCATTATAAATCTCCGTAAAAGAGTCCTTACTACTCTTCTGGTCCTCTTCCGTAACAATTTCCACCGCCAGCTCATCAGGACAAAAAGGTGTATTGGTATAATGGTTATTTAAAATAAATAAACCACCTGGGCCCATTATCTCAATTTCCTCGTTTAAAGAACACTTCTTCCCCATCTTTTGAATCGCCGCTTCCTCTCTGCTGAAAGTCTTCATCGAAATAGCATCTGAAGTACATCTTCCATCTGAAAAGCTATCACGATTTCCCTTAAGTAACTCTTTACATTTAATGTTTTCTACCGATCCACTCCTTTTCTGAGATCCGTTGTTGTTCTTTTGCAGAAAATCCGCTCTTACGTCAACATCACAGTTAATGATGTGGCTCAGATTCCCAAGCTTTATGGGGATATGAATCAAACGGTACCGTGCCGATTCTCCTCCGCCGCCGTGCGAACCTTGGAAAGAGGCAGAAGCTTCCTCTTCCGATGATGTGATGCTAGCAGATTTGTCTTTGTTCACTTCCCCCGATTCCTAGATCTGTTCTTTGATGATGAGAATATCGAACCAATCGCCATCCACACAAGCCCTAGAGGAGATTTTAATGTTATCACTTCTACAGAAGAAAGAATTGGGACGTCAAGTCGTAGCTATAGGAGGGAGATAATGTTTTTTAAAGAGTTCATAGAAGATATGGAGTTGGTGGATCTCCCTACTATAGGAGGCAAGTTTACTTGGATTAAAAGTAATGGCAAGTCCATGAGTAGGATCGATAGGTTTCTTTTATCGGATTGTTTTGTTGAAGATTGGAAGGTGGAGGGCCAGTATATTGGTGAGAGGGATGTGTCCGATCACGCGCCTATTTGGTTGAAAGACAATAGAAAGGATTGGGGTCCTAAACCTTTCAAGTTCAATAATTTGTGGTTCAAACACGAGGACTTCAATACCTTTGTGGAGGAGGAATGGAAGAATATAGTGGTAAAAGGAAGAGTGATTATTGCTTGGTCGAAAAGTTGAAAACTCTCAAAAACCGGTTAGCTTGGTGGAACAAGAGTGTCTATGGGTGGATAGATCTCAAAATCAACATAGATGGTAAAGAGTTGCATTCTTTAGATAACGTGTTTGTTCATTTTGCAGGTAACGTTCCGGATGATGTGGTAGTGAAAAGAACAAAAGTGGTGGAGGAATTTTGGGAGAACATCAACAAAAGAGAAGGCTTACTTAGGCTAAAGTCGAGACAACTTTGACTTTCCGAAGGCGATGACAACACTCGTTATTTTCACAACTCTCTAAAAGATAGAAGACGAAGAAATGCTATTTTCTCCATTGATACTTTGGAGGGAATAGTGGAAGGGGTTGATGAAATTAAAGAGTACACATTCAAGCATTTTGAAAGTTTCTTTAAAGAAGATTGTCTTTTAAGGCCGGAGCTTAGGGGGGTTACTTTTAATACTTTATCGTCGGAAGATTCATCGGACCTAGAGAAACTTTTTGAGGAAGATGAAGTGAAGGAAGCTATTTGGTCGTGTGATGGTAACAAGAGCCTGGGGCCGGACGGTTTTTCCTTGGAGTTTTACAAAAGGTTTTGGTCTCTCATTAAAGAGGATGTCTTGAAGTGTTGTAATAACTTCTATCATAAAGGTACTCTTGTCAAATCCATTACTTCCTCTTTTCTTGTCCTTATTCCTAAAAGGAAAAATCCGCAAGACTTGTTTGAATATCGGCCCATATGCTTAGTGGGGAGTATTTACAAGATCATTGCAAAGATGTTAGCGGCTAGGATGAGAGGTGTGGTGGGTAAGTTGGTATCATCCAATCAAACCGCCTTTGTTCCGGGAAGAAGCATGATGGATGGGGTTCTAATGGTAAACGAAATTCTTGATTGGGCAAAAAGAAAGAAGAAGGGATGCCTACTTCTTAAAGTGGATTTCGAAAAGGCTTATGATTCAATTTCTTGGAATTATCTAAGGTGGATTTTGGTGAGAATGGGATTTGGTAAAAGATGGATGAAATGGATGGAATCTAGCATTTTTACCAATTACATGTCCGTCTTGGTGAATGGTAGTGCAACAAAAGAGTTCAAAGTTCAAAGAGGTTTACGTCAAGGTGATCCCATGGCACCTTTCTTGTTTGTAATTGCTATGGAAGGTTTAACCGCGCTAACTAAGAAATCGGTGGAGGTGGGAGACTGTAAACCTTTCAAGTATGGAGTAAACGACTTTGTGGATATTCTAAAATTTGCGGATGATACCATCATTCTAGGAGAACCGTCTTATGATAATCTTTGGATTTTAAAGGTGTTATTGAGAGGTTTTGAATTGGTTTCCGGGTTGAAGATCAACTTTCATAAAAGTAACTTCTTTGGAACTCACATTGGAGATTGGTTTATCAAGTCGGAGACAACTTTACTTGCTTGTAAAAAAGGTTCCTTTCCGTTCAAATTCCTTGGTATATGGGTGGGCGAAGGTTCGTACAAGAAAAAGGTGTGGAAAGAGGTGATTGACAACATAAAATCAAGACTCACTAAGTGGAAGGGAAGAAACATATCAATTGGTGGGAGGGAGACTCTTATTGGATCCGTTCTCAATGCTATCCCTATTTTTACTCTTTCTTTTTATAAAGCTCCGAGTAAAACCATTCAAGATATAAGAAGTCTTCTTAGAAACTTTTTGTGGTGTGGGAATGTGAAATCAAGATGCATCCATTGGGTCAAGTGGGAAAGTGTTTGCAAACCCAAAGGGAAAGGAGGGTTAGGCATTAGAGATGTGGGAGAGATGAACAAATCTCTTCTTCTCAAATGGAAGTGGAGAATTTTTTAAAGAAGGATAACGCAATTTGGAGTCGATTTTTACTTATATCATAACCCGAAAATAAAAGTGTTAGCTTCTAGCAAGGAACTTTTAAATCGGGATGATTCTCGATGGTGGAGAGACATTGTTCTTAATGATTTCAAAGAGGACGAAATGGGTGACGGTTTCAACGATTGGGTTAAATGTGAGTTCAAAAAAGGTAATAATATTCTTTTTTGGCATAGTTGTTGGATGGAAGATCAACCGTTTAGTGTTACCTATCCGCACTTGTTCGATTGTACAACAAACAAACTATGCGTGGTGAGCGATCTCCTTACTTTTAACCATGATGACATTATGTGGAACTTGGAAAGCATATTCGGTGCAGATGTTTTGAACTCTTCGGATACGACTGCTCATTCCGCAATGGGCATGGTCATCGGCGAAGAATTTAGGGACTTGAAAACGAATCTTCAGGGGGTAGTGCCGGACATATTGGCAACGGACGAATTCTATTGGAAGCTAAATACAAACGGAGATTTCTCGGTGTCTAGTGTTCCGCACTTGGTGTCTAATGCAAAGGGTATAGCTTGGTCTACACCCACTATAAAGTTGTTGGATGTTATTTGGAAGACAACCATTTCGGAAAAGATCAAGATTTTCGCATGGAGATTCCTCACCAATAGACTTCCAGTTAAAGTGCAACTTGGTAATAGAGGTGTGTCTAATCTTACTTCCTTTGATTGCCCTTTTTGTAATAGTCATCCGGAATCCTTGGACCATCTTTTCTACCATTGCAATGTCACAAAGGCGGTATGGAATAGAATTTATTTGTGGTTGGGTAATGATGTTAAGCTTTCTTATGAGGAGTTTAAGAGCTTTGGGTGCATACAAGAAAAGGATCGAAAAACACCAACTCTAAAGCTAAACTAAACATAATATGGATAACTTTAATTTGGTGTACTTGGAATATGAGGAATACAATCATTTTTGACAATGGAAATTTTAGCTTCGACGAGGTCATATCAAACATCTTGTATTTCTCATGGAGATAGGTTAACATTATGGAATTTCCGGGTAGGATAACTTTTTATGATTGGTATAAATAACCATTATTTTGTAACAAAACTTCTTAGTGTGTTCTCGATGTAAGGGTTGCACCCCTAGTGCGATATCTTATATTCATTGCTTATTAAAAAAATTAATCTTATGGCTTATCTATATCGATAATCTATATTTTTATTAATCTTATGACCTAATTTTCTAATGAGAAAATTGATTCGAGTATTATATATTACTATATTAGACTTAATTACATTAAAATTTGTATAAGTGGCCATCATTAACATTAAAGTTTTTAATTTTTGTTGAGTATATGTAAATGTTAATTAAAGTCTATAGGTTACAATCTGCAGTAGCTTCTTAAGGATTCACTCTCCATGCAACTTTGCAATGAATAATAATGACTCATTTATAAAAGCAATAAGTTATACTAACACATATGTTAGAATTAAGTTTAAAAATAATATAAGAGTGTATACAATATATGAGACTAAAGATCTATAGCATACATGATTTAAAATTAACTAAATAAATAATCTTGTTCAATACAATCAAGTTAAAAAGTGAATAATATTGGGCATGATTTAAAATAAAATAAAAAAAACTAAATAAATAAATAAATAAGAAACACTACACAAACAAATAGTGTGAAACAATCTATAATATTTTGTAATGTTTAGTCATTAAATTTAGTGACATCATGTATGAATATTTTCCCTAGACGTTGCTAGGGCTTGGTTTTTTCTTCTCTACTGAGAAGCGTGGTTTTGTCCTTCTGTTTTTTTCGAGTGTCCTTGGTTTCTTTTCCTTGGTTCTTTTGGTTTCAGTGTTTCGTGTTGTAACAAGGTTCGGTATGGCAACACCAGATATCAATAATCTCTCCATCAACGACAACGGCGAGGAAGAAGGTTTTTGTTTCGATCTGGAGGAAGACAGTGGCGAAGCGGCGGATCTGAAACTTTGTCTCATCGGTAGATTTCTGTGTGATAAACCTATCCATGTGATTTCTATGAAGAGCAGAGTGGCAGACATCTGGAGATCAGTAAAAGGAGTGGCTATCAAAGAAGCTGGAAATGGGCTATTCTTGTTCCAATTTGAACATAAACTGGATATGGAGGCGGCTCTAAATGGGGGTCCTTGGACTTATGATAATCATTTGATGATATTGGAGAGAGTTCAGCTAGGAGTCCAAATCGAAAACATTCCTCTCTATCATGTGGATTTCTGGGTGCAAGTACATCACCTGCCAGCAGGGCTTATGCTAGAAAAGGTTGGGAGAACTATGGCTAATTACATAGGTTCATTCGTGGAATATGACAAGACTAACAATAGTAGTTTCTGGCGGCAGTATATGAGGATTCGGGTCAAAGTCGATGTGCGAAAACCGTTGAAGCAAAACACTAAAGTGAAGAACAAAGGAGGGGAGTGGTGTGTTGTTAATTTCAAGTATGAGAAGCTTAGCATTTTCTGTTTCGTCCATGGTATTCTTGGGCACACTGAGCAAAGGTGCGAGATTAGGTTTGATATGGCGGAAGATGATGGAAGTAGAGGCTGGTCAAACGAGATCCGTGCAGAAACTAGAAGAAGTAATATATCTTCATCAAAGTGGCTGAGACAGGAAAAGTCAGGAAATAGTGGAAACATGCATAAGGCTGGCAGTCCTGAAACGGCGCGTGGAGGGGAAGCGCATGGGAAGGAACGTGGAATTTTTTCTGGAAGAAATAAATGCATGGAAAGTGAAAATTTATTCCAGGGGACATCTTCATTTACTAATAATGATTCCCATAATTTGATCATTATGGAGAAATATTCACAGGTTGAAGGAGCTTTTAAAGGCAATAATTCCTCTTCATTACCCACTGGCCACGTTGCTAAACAGATTCAAACTTTCCAACCACCTGGGCCAATAAATGCTGCGGTTTCCAACTTTCATGCCCATGAAAATAATATGCCATTTATTACCAATAACATCATAACGCCTCCCACATTTGGACCCCACCCATCACGAAACAACCTAGCCACGTCACCAGTCCATAACATGCAGTCGTCCCCACCTGGGGAAACTGTAGCGCTAAAAAAATACTCGAGGTGTTTACACACTCGAAAATGAACAGAGTCGCCACCGATCTTTATTTGTTCCAAAAAGGAAAGGGAAAATATCGAATAAAACCCATGAATAAAACAAATGGATAAGACGGTCATTGCAACCAAATTAGGGTTCGGGAGTCGGTTAAGCAAGGGGAAGGTATTAGCACCCCTCACCTCCATCGTACTCGATGGGACCCATTTAGTTAGTTTTATGAATGAGTGTTTGCGTGATGTTTGCGTTCTTTAATTTATTAATCAATAAAAGAAAAGGGGTTTTTATTTTTCATTATTGTGCTCGCCAAGACGTTTGTATCTTGTGCCTACGTATTCCCTAGTGCAATGGGAAAGTCAGAGCAATCGTAGTTCAGGTAAAAAACTACGAGTTTGTTGGTTAATTATGAAGGATGTTTAGTGTTTTGTTCAAAGGATCAAAGGTATTCAAGAGGTGTGCACCCCTTGTCACTTAATCACTTTGATTTAATTAAGAAAGATTTTTATTCAAAGGATCAAAGGTATTCAAGAGGTGTGCACCCCTTGTCACTTAATCACTTTGATTTAATTAAGAAAGATTTTTATTCAAAGGATCAAAGGTATTCAAGAGGTGTGCACCCCTTGTCACTTAATCACTTTGACTTAATTAAGAAAGATTTTTATTCAAAGGATCAAAGGTATTCAAAAGGTGTGCACCCCTTGTCACTTAATCACTTTGATTTAATTAAGAAAGATTTTTTATTCAAAGGATCAAAGGTATTCAAGAGGTGTGCACCCCTTGTCACTTAATCACTTTGATTTAATTAAGAAAGATTTTTTATTCAAAGGATCAAAGGTATTCAAGAGGTGTGCACCCCTTGTCACTTAATCACTTTGATTTAATTAAGAAATAACTTTTAAGGTTTGATTTCAAAGGATCAAAGGTATTCAAGAGGTGTGCACCCCTTGTCACTTAACCACTTTGATTTAATTAAGAAATAACTTTTAACTTAATTAGCGCGTTTTAGTCCAGAAGATCAAGGTATTTAAGAGGTGTTCACCCCTTATCACTCGATCTTTCGGCATGATTAAGAAAGATTTTCTAAAAGAATAAACTCGATGTTGGATCGTGAAATCATTTTTTTGAATGAAAATTATTTGTAAAAAAAGAATTTATTTTATTAAATTTAAACAAGTATTTAACTAAGTTAATTAAAATAATTTAAACTCAACCAAATTGATTAAAATAAATAAATAAGTTGGCTTAGAAATAATTAGTTTTTAAAATAAAAGGGGGTTTGAAGAAAACAAAATGGGCCGAGTGGGGTGCTGAAGCCCGGAGGGAGTAAAGCCCACAATCAACAAATAAACAAGGCTGCCAAAAACTAAGTACTGGACCGGTTCGGTTTGAACCCGGATCCAACCAAATAAACCGGTTTCACTTAAAACCCTAATCCCAAACAACCAAAAGAACAACGTTCATCTTCTCATCTCTCTGCATTCTCTCAATGATCTCCCGATTCAAATCAAACAAGAACACCAAAAGCAAATCGATTCTCTTCTCTCTCGGTCTCACTCGTCTTCGCACAGACAACAACAACAAACATCTCTTCGTCTCTCTCGTTTCGCTCTCGTCTCTATCCCTCTCGATCTCGCGCTCTCATCTCACATGAACTCTCTCGTTCTCAATTTATCCAACCGCACCTCAAAGATCACAGAGATTAAAAAAAACATCAAGCTATACGAAGGGCGAACAGCGACAATAACTCGGTTTTTCACAGAAATATCAATCGGTTCTCATTATTAATCTCAAAGGTAAGAACAACGATTTGACTCTTTTTATTACTCTCTGCTATTAAGTCATTAACTCTGTTAGGGTTGATTAATTTTCGAACATGTTATTCGGTTTTGATTTCAAGTTTTCCTTTTTATGTGGCCTAACCGTTTGTTACTGATGCAGAGAAGATACAAAATATACAACAACACTCTATACCAGCAATAAAAATCGACTCTGTAGCATAGGATCACCTCAGCACCATGGGTTCAGCTTAGAGGAGCTTTCCACTTGGGCTTTTCATTGGTGATTCGGATTAATTTTAAATATAGCACAAAAATGGAATCGAGATACACATTCAGAAGCAAATAAATGGATTATTCAGATACAAAGCATCATTAACACTTCAGAGTTTATACACAAGTTTGAAAAGGTACCTTCAGCCTTTGAATAGGAGTAGCTTTCTTTGGATCTTTCTGTCAAAAGCCTTCTTGTTGAGACTGAACTAGGACCAAGTGTGTGAACCTGTATGCAGGGAGGGGTTTAGCTCAAATATCTCAGAGTTCAATGTGAAACTCTGAGTATTTCTTTGTGTGTGTCTGAGCTTTTTGTGGTAGGTTAGGTTTTTTGTTGAAGTGAAGATGGAGGCTGCCGAATGGGATCCCTCTTCTTAATGAAACAGTCAAATATATAGTGCTTAGGTTTGGGGATAATTCTAGGGTTGGATGGATGTTTGTTCAGGTTTGGAAACAAATCTGGAAAAAATGCAGTACTCCTTCAAAAAGCAGTGTTTTGCTTTTTGCCATTTTCATGCTATTTGTCTGATTCTCCCCATGTGCTTTTGCTTCCCCTTCATGAAATTTGAATTTTCTTTGCAAATTCTGGTACAGCAGCGTGGCAAGGACATTACAACAGACTTGTTTTTGTTGTTTTTTTTTATGGGCAGCAAAGTCTTGGGTAGGTTATGAACCTTGGGCCTTGCAAATTTGTTTGAGACTATTTGTTGCTGTTTATTTGGAATCTCTTCTTTGCTAATTCCCTTTGTGAACCAAAACAAGTTTTGTGATTTGCAATAGGAAACTTTTAGGCCCATGATTAATTATAAAATTGTATGAGGCCTTTTATTGATTGAAAACAAATCCCTTGACAAAATTCTGATTCCTTCATCAAACCCTAATGATGAACTTGTGCATCCTCTTGGAAATTCTTGTTCATGTTCATATTTTTGTGGATTCTAACCATTTCTTTCTCTTGTTTCATGTGCAATGGCATTGGTGGTAAAGCAACAAGAAGTTTGAATGAAGATTGAAAATTGGGAACTTCAAAAGAAGAAGATTGGAGACAAAAATAGAATTTAGCTTTGTGTAACTTTCATGTTTGTAATAATTTGTTTTTGTAATGAAATTCGAACCATAAATGTAGTGAACTTTTGGAATGAATTGAATGATCTTTGTACTTGAATTTAAATGACGTCTTGATTATTATGAATGAATGATGAAATTTGCATCCGATTAAATCGTTTCAAAACCAATACAACATAATCTTTGAATTCAAAATGAATCGAGACAAGATTACTTCAACCTTACAAATTAATGGTTAACTTCAATGCATTAAGAACTTGCATGAATATTTCCACTAATGAATCTAAATTCAAATCAATCCCTATATCTAATCCAAACTTGCATGTCAAACAAATAGCACACCGCCACTTTATGTTCAACATTTGCACCATGGTTCAACAATAATTGCAACATCTTGAGGAAGCCACGAAAAATGAGAACACATAATTCAACTGTCATCAATTGGAAAACTTGTTATGCTCTAGCAACACAGGGAGATAAACTTTAATCTCTCGGCTCATTGTATAGAGATAAAAATAGGTGAATTAATCTTTAATTGATAAGAACACCAGTAAAAAACCCTAAATCGCACAAATGTCATTTATTTGAAATCATATCTTAGTGAATAAATGAATGATATGCAAATGGTCTAACTGCACAAAATGTATGGGTCAAAAATTGGGGTATGACAGAAACATTCCCTGGTGCACCTATCCTAATTAATAACCCTGTTTTCATGCAAAAAGATACGGCCTATATAGAAACACATGACACAAATATTCAAGTTTTCTTAGCCAAAAAACCTGACCACCCGAACCCCATACACATAAATTCTCAAACCTCCACATCCTCAATTACCCTTACCCCTAAACCAGTTAAATTCAAAACCAAAAACTCAAACACCAAACTTAGTAAAACTGGCAATAATAAACTGAACCTGACTAAAAATTTTATTCCTTATACTGTCCAACTATCAGAACCAGTATCCTTTGATGAAGAGAAGAGGGGCCAAGATGAGAAAATAGACGACCCGGTGGATAAAAAGCGACGACGAGAAGTAATAGTTACAGGAAATAACAATGAAGATACAACAAAACAGCATTTTTTATCGGCACGTCCTGGCAGCCAGGACTGCCGGGAGCAATGAAAATCCTCAGTTGGAATTGCCGGGGACTGAGCAACCCGAGAGCAGTTCCGAACTTACGCAAGCTTGCTCAAAAACACCAGCCAGACATAATTTTCCTGTCCGAAACACTTTCAAAAACGCACAAGTTAGAGGCTGTACGTTTATCATTGAAGTTCTCTGCATGTTTGGGAATAGATGTTGAGGGTAGAAGCGGTGGCTTGGCGGTGTTTTGGAAAGATAATGATCGTTGTAGTGTGCAGAATTTCACTAGGAACTTCATTAATTTGACTATTAAAGACGAAGAGAAAGGTGACTGGAGGTTGACCTGCTACTATGGTTACCCTGAGAGAAGTAGAAGAAGACTTTCTTGGACGATGTTGCGAGAAATTTACGACATGTCGAATCTTCCATGGTGCATTATAGGAGATTTTAATGATTTATTATCTCAGCAGGATAAGAATGGTAAACATCCCCATCCAAACTGGTTATGTAATGGCTTTAGAAACACGGTGACAGATTGCGATTTGGTGGATATTCCTCTGCAAGGTCATCAGTTCACGTGGTGCAAAAGTAGAGGTACGGCCCAGTTTGTTGAGGAAAGGTTGGATCGTACTTTAGCATCGCCGCAATGGCTGCATTTGTTTCCTAACGTGCAACTATCGAATCTTCTTGCCTCTCATTCGGACCACAGTCCAATCTTGCTTGCCTGTGAACCAGTTCACCGGAGAAGAAGTAGGTATAGTTTTAAATTTGAAAACTCCTGGCTGAAGGAGGAGGGTATTCGCGAGGCAGTGGCCAATGGTTGGAATAGTGTTGATACGATTGTTGTCGAGAATCGCATGAATGAGTGTGCAGAAGAGCTGTCTCGGTGGAGTAATAAAGAGAAGAAGAAGCGCAGGGGCGAATTGGAAAACTACACCTCTGTTATGGAGGCTTACCGAAACAACAATGATCATATATCTACGAGTCGGTTTTTCGAGGCACAATCCGAATTAAATAAATTATTGCTTCAGGAAGAAGATTATTGGAAGCAAAGAGCGAAACTGCACTGGCTGACTGAAGGAGATCGTAACACTCGTTTTTTCCACCAAACGGCGACAACTCGTAATAAATTTAAGCATATTGATATGCTTAGAGAGGAAGACGGGATGGAAATTCGAGACCATGAGGGTTGTGCGCTGCTGCGAAAAAATATTTTGAAGAGTTATTTACAGCCACGCATAGTAACCATGAGCCGGTTCTCTCACTTGTACAACCGATGGTGACTAACAAGGACAATAGTAGGTTATTGAGACCTATCTCCAAAGAGGAACTTCATATGGCCCTGTGTGACATGCACCCTAATAAATCACCGGGACCTGACGGTTTTAATCCTGCCTTTTACCAAAACTTTTGGGAGATATGTGGTGATGACATTTGGAGGGCAGCTTTTGATTGGTTAACTAGAGGTTACTTCCCTTCATCCATTACCGATACAAATATATGTCTAATTCCCAAAGGAAATACGCCTCAAAGCATGAAGGAATATAGACCCATTTCTCTTTGTAATGTGGTGTATAAAATCGTCTCAAAAGCTCTTGCGACCAGGATGAAATTTCTGTTGGATAAATGTGTGGCGGAAGAACAATCCGCTTTTGTTGAAGGAAGATCTATCCTTGACAATGCAATGGTAGCTATGGAAGTAATTCATGCGCTAAAACGGAGAACTAGAGGAAGCAAAGCTGGTTTGGCCTTGAAAATTGATATTAGTAAGGCTTATGACAAAGTAGATTGGAGTTTTTTAAGAGGAATGTTAGTGTGGATGGGTTTTGCGAATGAATGGATACATTGGATTATGATGTGTGTTACATCGGTACACTATACCGTTCTTGTGAACTCGGACAGTGTGGGACCAATCGAACCAGGGAGAGGACTCAGGCAAGGAGACCCACTGTCTCCTTACCTGTTTATTCTTATTACAGAAGGACTATCCAAGCTCATAAAACATGCAACTGCTAGCGGGAATATTCATGGGATCCAAATCTGTAGAGGGGCACCTCCGGTGTCCCATCTACTCTTTGCTGAGGATTGTTTTTTATTTTGCAGGGCAAATATATCTGAAGTCGAAGAGATCATAAAAGTGATTAATATTTATGGAATGGCATCAGGACAAGAGATCAATTTGTCTAAATCGGAGGTTTTTTCAGCAACAATTTGTCCAGACCGGCCCAAGAGGATTTGGCGAGTATTATGGGTGTGCGACACGTTTTGGGGACTGGAAAATATCTGGGTTTGCCTTCTATGATAGGAAGAAGCAAAAAGTCCACTTTCTCTTATATTAAGGACCGTATTTGGAACAGAATAAATTCTTGGAAGGGGCGGAGTTTCTCAAGAGTAGGTAAGGAAGTCATGATCAAATCGGTCCTTCAGGCTATTCCACCCTATGTGATGAGTATTTTCATCCTTCCGGATACTTTCATTAAGGAGATCGAGATCATGCTAAACTCTTTTTGGTGGGGTGGTGGGAACATGAGGGGAGGGATACGGTGGATGGCCTGGGATAGACTGACGCGTTCTAAGAAGGAGGGGGGGTCTTGGTTTTCGGGATTTCAAGGCGTTTAATATGGCAATGGTGGTAAAATAAGGATGGAGTCTCATTTCTAAACCGCATGCCTTGGCTTCTAGAATTATTAAAGCAAGGTATTTTCCAAATAATTCCTTTTTTGAAGCAAATATTGGATACAATCCTAGTTTTGTGTGGCGAAGTATTTGGAAATCCTGAGAGGTTTTAAGTTTGGGATGTAGGTGGATGGTGGGGGTGTTTACGGTGATTTCCGGTAAACAACCGCTAGTCTTCCAAACTATAATAAATATGATTTGGTTACTCGCAGGATCGACTAGATTGATCCTAGGACACATAGTCAAGAAGATTGTCATCAACGTTCAGTCGAACCATATTCATTATTTGTCTTCTTCAATAAGCGTTGTTCGATTAAAGAACAAATAGTCTTGACAATCACTTTGCTATATATAAATGTGACTTCAACGAAAAGATAAGTAACATAACATAGAAAATTAAAAGGACTATTGAAACGTAAAGAATCTTAAACTGCAGAAATGTAAAAGACTTTGAAAGTAAATAACATGAAAGTAATTCGAAAGTAAATGACATTAAAGTAAAGATACAGAAATGTAAATGGCAAGAAGTAAACGAAATGCAGTAATTCTGGAAGGTATTTAAAAACAAAAGATAATACACATGTATTAAAATGGTGGTGTCATACGTACATTTTCTCAGCGAACTCTTTCTCTTAACGCTTGATACTTGAGTAAATATGTGAGTGATTTGTACAAAATGAACACACAGAATCCTAACATTAAGACTCCTATTTATACTAGTTTCGACCTTAACGGTCCTATACTAATCTGCTGCCACGTTTCTCATAAGAACTTCTAGCGATGCCATCTGTTACTTGGACAGTTACGAAACCGTCTTCGAATTTCAAATCTTCCCGCCTGAGTCTGTCTTCGACGCGTGGCAGTGTATTAAACAAACACTACGAAAAAACACACGCTAAGTAGTAATATTTGAATATATTTATAAATTTGTCTAAGTCCCCGAAGACACATACTTTTCACTAGCTTTCAGTATTCATTATCTTCATAGCGAACTTAGAAATCTTTACTCTCGAAGCATGACCATCAGTAGCCATTCTTTTATTTTTAAGGGATGGCCATCAGTAACCATCTTTCCTTCGATTTCTACTTCTTCGAAGGATAAATACTACAAAACGAAATCTTCAGCTAACAAATTGCCCCCCAATAAATGCCTATTTCGAGAGTCAACAGAAATAGGCGTTTCTTGTCATTATAAGATTTCGTTCTTTATTGATCTTTGAGAGTTCCAAGACTGCTGACTAACGTCATAATCATTGATGACCCTGTTTCCGAAACGTCTTGTCATTTCCAAAGATGTCTTCTCATAACTTACATTCCCACGTTTTAACCTTACTTCTTGATCATTACTCCTACATACTAGGAGTGAAGCTAACTTTATTCGACCGCCGTTGGATTAAATCACCAGCCGCCACGTATTCCTTTGATTTTACCCAAAAGATTTAAAAAGGGTTTCTGTTAAACCTTTAAATACTTGGTCTTGCACTTCTACACAACCTTTCATTCCTATTTCTTCATCTTCTTCAAAAAACCAAACATCTTCAATCTCTTCAAAATCTCGTTCTCTTAATCAGAAATTTCTCTATGGCTTCATCTTCAAATGTTCTTCAACCTGCTCTGAAACTCCAATCAACAACACGGTCTGGGGAACAAGAGCACGTTCAAAACCCTAACACCGAAGAAATACGCACTATTTACGCTTCCCAGGTAATCATTCCCTTTGAACTTTCTGGAAAATCTCTCGCTTTTATGGGTCCATTACCAGGTGAAAATATCCCATCTCTGAATAAATTCTTCCCTGCTTATTACAAGACTAGACCATTAGTTAGCAAAATTAGGACAGATGAAGATGGCTGTTCTCCCTCAGGAAAATCCGCTAACATGGAAGAAACCCCAACTGTAACTCCTTTAACTTTAGCGAAAATTAGGTTAAACTATATGACCAACTCTGTAAAAGTGTTTAGGTCAATTCCTTTAGCCAAATATCCTGACTTGTACTATGCCTGGTTAGAAAAAGTAGAGAAACAGAAAGAATCCTTCTGGAAATCGTTAGGAATATACGATTTGATTCAACTGTCAAAGACAGGTTTAGAATACAACCAACCCATGTTAGTAGCAGCGGTTCACTTTTGGGATGCTTCTCACAACACTTACCATCTCCCCTGTGGAATGGTTACCCCTACTCTTTTTGATGTGGCTGCGATTACAGGACTTCGACCAACTGGCGAAACCTTCGATCCTAACGAAATGGATAATGATACTATTGGTTTTAATGACTCACAAGTCACTTATACTGCATTCATCCAGAAGCATCATATTACCACAGAAACGGCAGTATCCGATGAAGAACATATTGCTTTTCTAGCGCTATGGCTTTCACGATGTGCCTTCTGCTCAAGATCTATTCAAGTTGCAAAGAGATACCTTTGCATGGCTAATCAGTTGCATGCTGGAAAAAAGCTCAACCTCAGCCAACTGCTTTTAGGGTATCTTTATGAAAACCTCAGCGAAGCTGCAACCCTCACCAAGAATTTCAAATCTGGTAGTTTACTTTATGCTGGCCCTTTCTGGCTATTACAACTGTGGCTTAATGCTACATTCGAAACTCATCTTCCCTTTCGAGGAAACGTCAATGAGGAGGATAGCAAAATCAAGAATCGAGCTATAGAAGGGACCAGGTTAGCTTACCTAACTCCAAAAGAAGAAATTGGAAATCTTCGTGAACACTTCTTGGCGTATTCAATGATGTTTGCCCGGCGTAACCAGTTCGATCCTTCTATGGCCCCCTTTGTACACAGAACAATAGGTCCTGAATGGTTTACTCGAAAATTTCCATCAACATCTCAGGATCAACAAACTGAGTCTATGGAAATTTGGGAGGCCTTTCTGACTCCAAGGTTATTTTCCCATCGCCTTCGACCATCAAAAGGTCAATGTATTCTCATGTGCTACCAACCAAATTTGGTCTCGAGACAGTTTGGGTTGGTTCAAATAAAACCCAAGTGTTTATATGAGAAAAGAAACCATATGTGTTTCCATACCTTGTACTTGACTGAAGAAGAATGTAAAATAAAAATCAACAAATACGTTGGCACCACCAATCTTCCTCCTGTCTCTTTCGAACCTGCTTTTTATTCTACACCAGACTTTCATCAATGGAGAATTTTCAAAAAGGTACTTCAACTCATATTAAAGAAATCCAAGCTTTTCAAAAATTCTTTGAAACTATCTACAGGCCTGATGATCTTAGTCGGACCGTTCGTGAGGCTGCATTCATTTTGCGCGAAAAGTTTTCCGCCAAACTGGATAAGTTGAAGTTGCCCTCGTATGTTCGACCAGAACTACGTTATGAAGTGGCTTTCAAACTTAATCCTCCAAAATTCCCTCCACTACCAAGTGCTGATTTTGGTGTGGCTCTAAGTCCTCCTTTCCCAGACTGGTTCGTGTGTGGGAATGCTCTCAAAATTCTTCGAGAAAGTACCAAAAAACGCGCTGAACGAGTGGTTCCGACTAAGCATACCTTGGATACTTTCAAAGGACATCTTCATATAGATCTTAAACATGTTCGTGTCCTGACCCCAATACCTGAAGGTTTGGATTAAGACAATCTTTTCGACTGACTTTTATTTTCTTTGCTGATATACTGATTTCAGTTTCAACTACAGCTGTTGCACGAAGGAGGAAGATCAAGGAAGCTTCTGCCCAAAAAGATTCTGGGACATCTAAGAGCAACAAACCAAGTGAAAGTGATTCCATCGTTACTGGCAAGAAGCCCACGGTACATACTCATCTCATATTCTTGATTTTGTACAATCTGTGAGTAGTATCCATCTTACTTATCGTCTATTTGCCAGAGCTCGAAACCCCCAACAGGTTCGAAGCGGAAAACTTCCTCGACAGCTGCCTCAGATGGCGAAGATAAATCCCCTCCCCAAACTAGACAAGGACACAAGAAGAGACAAAAAGCTGTTACCCCTTCAAGAAAAGGGAAAAGGATAAGCCCCTCTAAAACTGTTTCTCCTGGTGATAAGGCGTCCTCTGAAGAGTCTCCTTTGAAAACTGCTAGTAATGCTTTCGTTGTGGAAAGTCATAATTCAAGTCCAGACAATATCCCAACCAAGGTATTTGGGTTCCACCCCACATATTATCTTGTGATCTTAACCAAATAATTAAACTGACATTTACCTTGTTATTGCAGGAAGACACTGGCACTGCTACTTCAGGTTTCAAGGACCATGGCTTTACCATTAATGTTGACAAACTTTACGGTAATTGTCAAACTTTAACTTTCGTCAACTAAACCCCTCAAAGGCTTATCTTTATGGCTAACTTTGCTCTGTTTAACATAGGTACCTCTCAAAATCAAACTCATGTTCTCTCACCAGTCTTTGAAGACGTTAGGCCAATTGCTACCATATTTCCTAATGAACCAGTCGAAGAAAGTCACTCCACTAACGAATCCCCACCTACTCATCAAGACAAAAATTTGGAAGAAGATCACCCATTCTCAGGCAGCGACAATGTGAACCCCCAAACACCTGACAGTGAAGATACTGCGTCGGAGCAAGATGCTATGGAAGAAATTTCTCAACCAGAAAAACAAGATCCTCAAGGGACTTCGACTCTTGATACGAAAACCATTCCTGAGACAACTTCGACGCTTGCCCCCGTGAAGCCTACTCCTTTGGAGCTGGAACAACTTAAGCAAACTGATCCTCTTAGTTTCTTAAAGGCCATCATGGATGCGAATACTTCTTCGCCTTCGGAACTTAATGTCTCTCCAGCTGCAACTGTAGAATCTAGTGATAAAGAAGATATTCCTAGCCTCCTCCGACAAATAAAAGAGAGATTCTTTGGGGTCAATCTTGTAGACGTCCTCAACCGGGAACCTATTAAGAGTCACAACTTAAATCAACTTCTAAAGAAGGTAAATTTGCTTCAAGTCTCCACAGAAGTTTCAGAGGTAATTGTTCTGTTAGGCTCTCTACTCGAGCAACTCCAGGCCAACATTCTTCGAAAGCAAAATGTCGAAAAAAAGCTATCTGAGACAATGGCCTCTCATGACTCTTCATGGAACTCTGCTGTGGACGCAACAAAACAAGGTGAGGCCCTCAAGCTTAAACATTCAGAAAATCAGAAGGCCTTTGATGATTATGAGAAGAGCATCAACTCCTGGAAACAAGAGATAAAGGCACTCGAGGACAAGATAAAAGAAGCTGAACGTTGTCAGGCAGCCATACAAAAATCTAACCAACAAGATTTGCTCGAAGTGGTGCAGTCGGGAAATAGACATTTCGAGACTGCACAGAAATTAGTGCCAGAAATCGAAAGATTGAAGAAACAACGGGCACTAATTGAGCTTCGTATGTCTTCGTGGGAGACTCAATACTTGAAGATCAAAACGGATCTCCCTAAGGATTTTAACTAGATGTTTTCAGTCCTGTTACTTGTTGCACCTTTGTTTTGTAATAGAAACTACTGTAGACTCATAATATTTGTATGCTTGACTCCCATTTATATCTATAATGTTTGCCAGCATTACCTTTAGCGAATCTAAACATTTCTGCCAAAATATATCTTTAGATTCTCTACAGTGCTTTTTATTTAATGCAACGTGTAGAACCTGAACATCTTTCGCAGCATCCTTGCCTCTAGACTTGACGTTTCCCCTTCTCTAGCCATAATCATTATTAAACAGTGACGTCACTTTCTCCAAAACGTCGGTTTAAGACGTGCGTGCATCAGTTTCATGATTACTTCTCAACTTCCAAGGGCGGGAAACGGCGGAAGCCATAACTTCTTTCTTTGGAAAACCAACCGCAGTCTAATCACTCATTAACAATTAAAAACCACCCTTCAGTATTCCCAATCTATATAAAGGGTCAAATATTGTCTTCATTTCTTCATTCATGCGCTTTCTCTCCAAACCAAACACAGAAAAAGAAAACACACAACTTCTCTCTCAGAACACCTTTCTTATCTTGCAATGGCTGAAACTTTCTTCTTTAACGACATCAAAGCCCTCATCAGGGGCGAGTTCAGACACTCTGAGGATGAACTTGTTCGTCATTTTATCAACATCGAAAACCTCTTTGTCAACCAAGAACTAGACTTCTATTTTGAAGAAGTCTTGGAGGGTGCTATTTACCCCCAACATGGTGGCAGAATTCTGGATGAATGCGTCTTTACGCATAGATCCTGAAGGTAGGACCACCATTGATTCTGAAATTCGACACGCTCGTCTCAACATCACTACCACCACTATTGCCAACCTAATAAGATGCAATAACTCTGGTGAAACTTTTGATGACAACAGTTTCAGCATGACTACTCATCTTATGTTGAGAACTCTTATGGACAATGATTGCTTCAGTGCCAAAGTCATCAGGATCTGGCACCAGATGCTCGTGGGGAACTTCCAACCTCGGCGGATCGATGAAAACAACATCATGGTTGAAGACTTGGAGTTCATCCTTTGTGGTCTTCGAGGGAGGAAAATTAACATTCCTTTAATGATCTTTAAAGGACTTGTTAAAGCTGTCTCTATCGGTGTTGATCGTCGAGGGAGTGTGACTTGTCTTCCCTACGGGAGACTCCTCAGTTACATTTTCCTGAAGAAAGGTGTAGTGAGGCGGGTGCGTGGCTCTGGAGCCAGGGATTTGTTCGAAGCTGAACCTTCGCCTGTGCTGTCCTTGGAAGGCTTGGACCAAAGGATCGACTAGCTAGTTTTTCCTTAGGGTTTTTTTCTCTTTTTTTTGTTGTCTTGGATCCTGTTCTTTGGATCCCTTGTAATGCATGTACTTCCATGCTTTTAAATGAAAAACAATTTTGGTGTCTCCTTAGACTCTTTTCCTTCCATTTAAAATTTATTCTGATCGCAAAGCCATTTTGATCAACGTAGCGTATATGTTTTGACACATGCCTGACCATTTTGGCTTTTCTTAGTACCCTGAGTATCTACGTTTTTGCAATCCTTACTTCGTACATACTTGGTTTATATCTCTTCAAATATTTCCCGTTTACTCTTAAGATCCTACGATCTTCTGCTAATTCTTCAATTTCGTAAGCATTGTTCGAGAATACTTTCAAGATTCGAAAGGGTCCTTCCCAATGTGGGGACCATTTACCAAGTGCCTGATTCTTTCGATCTATAGGTAAAATAACTTTCCAAACTAAGTCAGTATTAACAAAAGTTTTACCTTTCACCTTTTTATTATATGCTCTGGACACTCTTTCCTTTTGCCTTTTTATCATTTCCAGTGCTCGAAGTCTGTCTTCGTCCAAATCTACTAACTCATTCATCATTAACTCCCAGTATACGTTGGGAGGAATGTCTGCTTGTCTTTGTATTCTTACCGATTGCAAACATATCTCAATTGGGAGTACTGCATCATGTCCAAACGTCAACTGGAAAGGAGTTGTAGTTGTAGCTTTTTTTGGAGATGTCCGACAAGCCCAGAGCGCTTGATCCAGAGTCTTATGCCAATTCTTAGGTTTCTTTCCTACATGTTTCTTAATAAGGCCAATTATTATTTTGTTTGCTGCTTCAACCTGTCCATTTGCTTGGGCGTAATAAGGTGTAGAAGTAAATAACTTGAAACCTATTTCTCTGGCAAAGTCTTGCATTTTTCGTCCAGTAAAGACTGATCCCTGATCAGTTGTTATACTTTCTGGGATTCCAAACCTATATATAATGTGTTTCTGAATAAACTCAATCACAGCCTCTTGATCCACATTTGCCAGTGGTATTGCTTCGACCCATTTTGTGAAATAGTCTATTCCTACCAAAATGTACCTTTGACCTTTAGATGACTTGGGGTGAATTTCTCCAATCAAATCTAATGCCCATCCCCTGAAAGGCCATGGTTTTACTATCGTACTTAATTCGTTTGCTGGAGCGTGTTGGATACCTGCATGTTCTTGGCACTCTTGGCACCCTTTCGCAAACTCTATGCAATCCTTTAACATCGAAGGCCAATACATCCCATAACGAAACAAGAGCCATTTCATTTTGTGCCCTGCTTGATGTGCACCACATGCCCCACTATGTACGTTCGCCAGAGCCAAATATGCTTCTGCTTCACCCAAGCATTTCAACAATACCCCTTCAGGAGTTTTCTTGAATAATTCATTTCCCATCAAAAAATATGACAATGCTCTATACTTGATTCTCCTGTCTGTATCCGTCGAAGGGTTTTTTAGGTAGCTAATAATTGGACTCCTCCAATCTGTGTCTGCCAACGAGTCTATATTTAGTACTTCGAATTGTTCTTTGTTGGCATAACCCAATTGTGAGTTCTCTAGATCACTTGGCGAAAGTTTAGTAAACATTGCTCTTCCTCTTACTTCAATCAATTCCTCCAACTTTTCTTTTGATACTTTATATCCTGAAGCTAATTGTGCCAAGTCGTTTGCTTCCTGGTTATTCACCCTTGATACGTGTTTTAATTCCACATATTCGAATTTCTTGAGTAGCCTATTTGCGATGACAAAATACATGATCAAATTCTCTTTGATACACTTGTACTCCTTTGTCAATTGTTTGATGACCAATTCGGAGTCTCCTTTAATTTCGACTCTGGTTGCCCCCAATTCTAACAAAGCCTCAAGTCCAGCAATTAATGCTTCGTATTCAGCTTCATTGTTGGAGCATAATGGACCTTCGATTTTAAACTTGAGCTTTGTTGGAATTCCATCAGGAGAAATTATCAATATTCCAACCCCAGTACCCTCTCTATGCGTTGAACCATCGAAGTATAACTTCCAAGGTTTTAAGTCCACATAATGCTGATGATTCTCAACCACCGCATGGTCGACAATGAAGTCTGACACAATCTGACCTTTCATTGCCTTGAGAGGCTGAAATATTAATGAATATTCAGTAAGGGCCAAAGCCCATTTGCCAATTCGACTATGTAGTATTGGCTTAGATAACATATGTTTAATAACATCACAATGAGATGAAACGTAAACATCAACTGGCTTTATATAATACTTAAGTTTGATACAGGAGAAATACAAACAAAGGCAGAGTTTTTCTATATCAGTATATCTAGTCTCTGCATCATTGAGTACTCTACTTAAGTAATAAATGGCTCTCTCGATGCCATTCTCATCCTCCTGGGCAAGCATGCTGCCTATTGTTTTATCTGATGCTGAAATGTATAGGCGCATGTGCTTCTTCCCATTTGGGGGAGACAGAATTGGTGGACAAGTCAAGTATTGCTTTATCTGATCGAAAGCTTCTTGATGTTCAGCACGCCATTCGAATTTTCCTTGCCTAAGCCGAAGTAGAGGTGAGAAAGCTTGCGTGCGTCCACTCAAGTTAGAGATAAATCTCCTTAAGAAATTTATCTTGCCCAATAATGATTGTAATTCTTTCTTCGTGGATGGGGACTTGGTTTCCCTAATGGCTTTTGTCTTGTTCTGGTTAATTTCTATGCCTTTTTTGTGGACTACGAACCCCAAGAAATCACTTGCCTGCACAAAGAAAGCACATTTAAGGGGGTTCATCTTCAAGCCATATTTCCTCATTCTTTTGAATGATTGGCTCAGATGATCGAGATGACTCATACCCGAGGTAGATTTTACCACAATGTCATCTATATACACTTGCATGAATGTTTCTATAAAGTCATGAAATATAGAATTCATTGCTCTTTGATAAGTTGCCCCAGCGTTTTTCAAACCAAAAGGCATCACAACCCATTCGTAAGTGCCTATTGCCCCTGGGCAACGAAATGCTATCTTGGATACATCATCTTCTGCTATAAAAATTTGATTGTATCCCGAATATCCATCCAACATGCTCAAATACTCAAAACCTGCGGCTGAGTCTACTAGCATTTCTGCTATAGGCATGGGATACTCGTCTTTAGGAGTAGCTGCATTAAGGTCACGAAAGTCTATGCATACTCTTAATGAGCCATTCTTTTTAATTACAGGTACTATATTAGCAATCCACTCAACATACCTTGTAGTTTGGATAAATTTGCACCGTAAGAGTCTTTCGACCTCTGCTTTAATCTTCGAGTGAATCTCTGGCGCGAATCTTCTGGGAGTTTGCTTTACGGGCTTCTTCCCTTCTTTTATTGGTAATTTTAGTTCAACTAAATCCCTTCCTAGACCAGGCATCTCATCATAGTCCCAAGCAAAACAATCTCTGTTTTCTTTCAGCATTTTGATGACCGTTGCTTTCAATTCTGGTTTTAGTTTCGCGCTGATATATGTTATCCTTTTTTTTATCATTGTCTCCAAGATTTACTTCTTCAAGTGGATCTTGGGCCAACATCTTTATATTCGGCGCCATTAGGTCTTTTTCGAACCCCAAAGGTTCCTCGTCGTATATTGCATCCAACCTTTGGTTTGGTTCTTCTCTTATGATCTCTTCGTCTGGAGCCGTATGTTCAGGGAGTTCGAAACTCGCACGTATCTCCAATTCTGTTGTTCCTTCTTTGGTTAAAACTGCATCTATCTTTGTATCTGATAGTTCGGCTTCGAGAGCCGCCTTCCTTTTGTTCTCGGCCACATAGGCCGAAATCTTTTCGAAGAACGAAGACTCAGACATGATTAATGTCATCGTCCCAGCCTGTTGGCCGTACTGTCGGATAATTCTCCAATGGTGCTGTATCTGGTGGACCATCCATGATCTCTCTATCCCATTGTAATCCATTTGGGTGTAAAGTTAAATAGTACAATGCATTTTTATTTGGTGTATACATTTCTTCTGCAGCATGACAAGGGCCTATGTTTGCCAGGTTCCTGTCGAAGTTGGTTTTGTTCACCTGGTTGACCTCAGCCATGTAGTAACTCTGATCACCTTTGATATTCTCCACTATACCATCTTCTCTCCAAATTGTCACCCTCTGATGCATTGTTGAGGGCACAGCTGCTACCCCATGAATCCATTCCCTACCAAGCAAAAGATTGTAGTTTGCCTTTGCTGGTATAACCATGAACATGGTTGGCCTGGTAATTGAGCCTACTGTCAAATTGACTTGAAAAACTCCCAGTGTTTGTCCTATTTTGCCTTCGTAGTTAGATAAAACCATGTTATGTGGCCTTATATCCGTATCGAACATACCAATTCTTTTTAGCATGTATTGAGGCATTAGGTTCACTGCTGCTCCCCCATCAACTAGGACTTTATTAATGCCAACGTTCTCAATCTTAGCCCTGATATAGAGTGGCTTCAAATGATTTCGCATACCCTCATCAGGCCTTTCGAAGAAAGCATTCTGTTCTTCTACTGCACCATTATTCAGCACATAGTAACACACAGGCTTGTGTTTTGTCATTTCTTCGATATCAGCCTCTTCACAGTCTTCTACTTCAGTTTCCTGATTAAACTCGTGAGGGAGTACGGAAACAACATTGCAATTCAAGTTTATAGATGACACTCCATCAGAATCAAAATCATTTGTCATTCTATCCTCTTCTTTCCAAGAATTTGAACGCATCTTTTCTTCTTCATCCAAGAGTTTTTCAGCTTCGAATAATCTGCGTTCCACCGGAGGTTTGTTTGACTTTGCCCCCTGGTATGGGACTTGGTTGCTACTAGATTCTCCAGCTTCTCTTGGCCTGTATTCCTTCTGAGCCTTTTTTATTCTCTGATGCCTTCTCCACTGGGACCGAGACATAGGATTTTTCCCTTTATAATTCTCCAATCGATACGCCTCTCGATTTGGTCTTTGAAATTGTTTCCTATATGCCATTGCAGTTCTACCACCTTGGTCCCAACTTCGCCATTTGTTGGTTCTTGCATCAGCTTGCACCTACCTATCCCTTGGCGCATCTGCAGGGATTCTGAAAGTTACCCTTCGAGTTCTGGGGTGTGGGCTATCAGGTCTCTTTGTTGGAGTCCATATGTCGAAACCGTACAGGTTAGGACGCAACCCCTGAGTTTCTTGACTCATGTAGCAATACACACGTTCGAATGATCGAGCTAGCATTTCGTCATAGACTGCCCCACATCTTGGGCAGAGAGCAACTTCAGTGTTTTCTTTGTGGCATCTGACCAAAAATCCTACCAAGCTTTCCTCCATCTTTGGGTACAGTTGTAGTAGGGGATTTTGCTCTCTTCCTGGGTGTTCCCACCTTTCGCGTCGAACCCTTTCGAAGTTGGCTTCGACCCTTCGATTCAGCATGATCGAACACCTTGGACACATCCATTGCTTACCACCATTTCTCTCGTGGCAATTCCAGAGATATTCTTTGAGGCTTTCGGTTCTTGGAGGAACTTCGATGCCCCCATTTTGCCTCGTCAGCCATGTCTCTAGTTCGCCAAATTCAGACACTGGTCGTCTGGCGCTGACCATGTTAACCGCTGTTGGAGGAACTTCAGAGATCTGGATTTTCTAGAGTTTCATCCCGAGGTCTTCAGTGGCCTCACTGTTTTCTTCCTTCGATGCTTCAGTTATTTCTGTCTTGGAAGATTCTTCAACAACAGTGTTGAAGACTATTTCACCTTTTAGGCTTTCAGTAGCCTGCTTTCCATTGAACATTGCTTTAGTCTCCACAACTTCAACTTCAGAGGCCTCCACCATGTTGATATCTTCTACCTCGCAGAGGATAGCGTCAGCAATGTTCAGGGGATTGGTATCGACCCTCATATGACTCTTGGTCTTGTCAGCAAATTTCAACCTTCCATCATTGAGAGCATTTTGAATTAGATCCCTGAAAAGAAAACATTGAGAAGTTTTATGGCCTAAAAACCCATGATATTTACAAAAACCTCTTTTCTTCCGTTGTTCCATCGGAGGAATTTTTGAATTTGGAGGTAGTATCATTTGGCCATCTTTTACCAATAAATCAAATATTTCATCACACTTGGTAATGTCGAATGTATAAGTTTTCTTAGGGAACCTATCATTCTTATCGTTTTCTACTGGGTTTTTTCCATTGGCAGGATTTAGCAATTTGCAGGCGTAAGGTGGCGCTTCTTTCAATTCAGCTAAGTCTATTTCGACTTCTTCAGGGCTATACGAGTCATTGAAAGACTCATCATCAGCGTCCTCGGCTTCGACGTACGCTACTCTCTCTTTCTTATAACTTTTATTCGCCCTAACTTTTTCTGCCTTCAGTCGTTCGACTTGTCGAACCCTGTCTGCTAATTGGGCCATGTCCCTAAGGTATTGGGTATCTAGTTTCTTTCTTATTGAATAATCTAGACCACCTGCAGCCATTTCAACAAGTTCATGCTCTGGGACTGTTGTAAAACACCTTGATTTCAACAAACGGAACCTATTTAAATAATCATCAATTGTTTCTGTGAATTTTCTTTTAACACTGGCCAATTCTTTCAAACTTATCTTAGTTTGACCCATGTAGAATTGCTCATGGAAAAGCCTTTCCAAGTATGCCCATGCATCTATCGAATTTGGTGGCAAAGTAGTAAACCAAATGAAGGCATTTTTTGTCAGCGAACTAGGGAAATATTTGATCCTTAAATCATCGTTTCCCGCTAAGTCTCCTGCTTCTGTCAAATATCTAGCAATATGTTCCACCGTTGACTCATTAGTCTCGCCTGAAAATTTTGTAAATTTGGGTACCTTAGTGCCCCTAGGCAATTCTGTCTGCATGATATAATCTGATATGGGGGATGTATAGTTTGGACGTCTAAGTCCAGTACTAAGGCCATTATTGGCTATAACCCTTTCTATCATGGCAGTTAAGTTATTTTCTGTAGCCAGATTTTCTCTTCTGACTCTTTGAACAATCTCATCTGGGTGTTCGTTCCTACCCACAATCCTTAATCTGGGTCGCTCCTCCTCCGTCTCTTGTCGAACGGGGACGGTTCTTTGATTTGAAGCTTCTAAGTTAATTATTGGAGTTCCTTCGAACATCTCTGTTCTTCGTGAGGGGCCTACATCCCTAGTGGCTGTCCTAGATGACGGAACTATGTCTTGTACACGTTCTAAAATGGGCCTTGTCGTACCCTAAATTTTGACCTAAGTCTTTATTGTTAATAGATTAATCCATCAACATAGCATCAAGTCATAATAGATTCATTTGCACCATCTTTACCTGATCATTCATTTGCACCCATTATCCTTTTATTATTTATTTTAAATAATCAATTTATTTACTAATTGAAATGGTCATATTTTGATTATTAAATAAATGAATATTAAACTAAATGATAAATTTGAAAAAATAATTAAAAAAAAAACAATGAGATTTTAGTTACAAATCCATTCCAATTCATGCATAAATAAATGGTTGGGCTATGGCAAGGTTCAAGGCCCAAGTCTTTTTTTTTTTTTTTTTTTTTGTCTTTGTTACAAACTTTAATTTTGAATAGAAACAATAAGTTTTACAATTACATCCAGCATGTACAAAATGACAACAAAAAAAGAAAAAAAAGGAGAAAGTGTTTCTTCATGAGGCCTGATTTCATCTCCACGCATCACCATCATCAGTTTAAAAGGTCCACAACAAAACAAAAGGTGGTACAAGCCTCTGCTCCCCCACCAACCTTGCTGCTGCTCCTGCTCTGTAAAACTCTGCCCCACCCAAAAACCTGCACTAAACAGTCCAAACGTTACACTCAAATACCACAACAAAAACCTGCATCAAAAAGCAACACAACAGAGCATCAAAAGGGTTCAAATTCACCAAATTTCTCCCTCAAAGTCTCATCAAAAACCCCAATCTCATCCCTATATAAAGAACCTCATTCTTCAGCAACAGGGGGACGAATGAAAATACACAGATGAACCTGAAATTTTCCATCATAACCTAAACTCTTCATCACTCAATACTCCACCAATTCACATCTGTAAAACAGAATCATCCTGAAACCTGCGTACATATTCACATCCCCACATCAAACCTCTGCTGAATTCATATCACATACATCCATTAAACCTTCAAATCTGAATTAAACCTCAACTTTTCAAATCATCCACAACCGAGTTTCACCACAACAGCATAACAGAATCGAAGCAACAGAAAACATACACAGAGGCAGAAGCACAAGAGACGGAGATTGAGAAGGAGCATAGAGTGATAATACCTGAAGGGCCTCGAAGCTGACTCGCCGAAGTCGTGAAAGCCCCCTCCACGGTTGTAGCTCTTTCCTTTTTTTAGTTTTTCTGCATTTAAGTATTATCTTGTTGTTCTTCGTTCATATTTTCTCGTGTAACATCTGTGAACTTAGAACATAAAGGATTTGGGGCTTAGGGTTCAAGATTGTGTGATGTTTATTGTTATTTGTTTAACCGTGGGAGATCGAGGGAGATCGTGAGTGAGAGCGGTAAGAACAAGAGGTTGGAATTGAATCGAAATTGAGACGGGTGAGATGAGAGTGATGTCGCCATTGTTAACATTGATGGATTCAGAGAGCATAGAGAGTCACACGTGAGAGATGGAAAGAGTTTTTTCGATTTGATCCAGAGGCAGACTATTGTTTGGTCTAGGATTCTTACTAGTTCATTGGGCTTTTGTTTCAGCCCAACCCAATCCATTGCTTACACCACCACCTGCTTTAGGATTGCGCCTCATGGTCCATTAGATGTTTTAATTTATTTCTTTTCTATTTTCCCCTTTTTATTTCACCAATAAAATTAAAACAAAAAAAAACAAAAACAATTTTCATTCAATAAAACACTCGATCTAACATCGAGTCTATTTCAAAACTTTTCACAAAAAACCTAAAATCAATTCAAACTCATTACTTCATTTTGCGCCCAAGCGCGAAATCTTTTCATTGCACAAATGCAAATCTCGCCCACGTGCGAATCTCTTTTCAAAAATTGTCTTTTCGCCCAAGTGTGATTAGACCCATTTCATAAACAAAATCAAAACCCTAAAACGCTTGATCCAACGTCAAGTTGTTAACATTTTAAATTCTTTCTTAATTAAATCAAAGTGATTAAGTGACAAGGGGTGCACACCTCTTGAATACCTTTGATCCTTTGAATCAAACGATTAAAATCTTTCTTAATAAAATCAAAGTGATTAAGTGACAAGAAGTGAACACCTCTTGAATACCTTGATCCTTTGAATCAAAACACATTAATAAAATCAAAGTGATCAAGTGACAAGAAGTGCACACCTCTTGAATACCTTCGATCCTTTGAACCAAACATAAAAAATTCTTTCGTTAATCAAACTAAGAGATTAAGTGACAAGGGGTGAACACCTCTTGAATACCTTGATCTTTTGAATTAAAGTACATTAATCAAATCAGAGTGATCAAGTGACAAGAAGTGCACACCTCTTGAATACCTTGATCCTTTGAATCAAAACACGTTAATCAAATCAAAGTGATCAAGTGACAAGAAGTGCACACCTCTTGAATACCTTCGATCCTTTGAATCAAACAATTAGATCAAAGTGATTAAGTGACAAGGGATGAACACCTCTTGAATACCTTGATCCCTTGAATCAAAATACCATTAATCCAAACTTGGACAACAAGTGACAATGGGGCTCGCTCCTGTTGAATACCTTGGGTAAAGGACGCGCTAGGTGAACACCTTGCTCAAATACTTTATTAAACGTCCGCAAACATTATCCTAAAATCAATCAACAATTTCGTAGTTCTTTCGAACTACAATCGCTCTGATTCTTCCATTGAAGATATGTAGGCACGAGACTCAAATGTCTTGGCGAGCATCCTAAATAAAAAAATATAATTTCGTAGCCCCGAACTACGATTGCTCTGACTTTCCCCATTGGGAATACGTAGGCACAAGACACAAACGTCTTGGCGAGCATAATAATAAAAAATCTTTTCTTTTTTCTCAATAATAAAAACCTAAAAAACATATTCTTTCTCTTAATGGAATAAACGTAGACTTAAGCTAACACTCGATTACAAAACAACTAAATGGGTCCCATCGAGTACGATGGAGGTAAGGGGTGCTAATACCTTCCCCTTGCTTAACCGACTCCCGAACCCAAATTTGGTTACAAAGACCATCTTTGTCCATTTCATTTCATTTGTGGGTTTTATCAATATTTTCCCATTTCCCATTGGAATAAATAAAATTTGGTGGCGACTCTGTTCGATACAATTTCGTGGCGATGATTTTTTGACCCGCGACAGCTGGCGACTCTGCTGGGGACAATTCCCATTCCTAAGCGAGTCTACCCTAGTTTAGTTGTTATTTATATTGTTTGTTAGCTTTGTCTATTCTATTTGTTTCATGTATATATTTTTCCTTATCTTGCTTATTTACTTGTGGGATTTGGGAGTATTACTTTTTGAATGAAGCTCTCAACCCGAGCTTGGAAAAACAAGAGAGAAACATAAGTTAGGAGGTGGTTGTGTAGTGTTAGTCCCCAAGGTGAACACTTTGAATGGCTAATACGAAAACCCCACTTGGAGGAGACTTATTCATGAAATTTTTCATAAGATGGCTAGCCCATCGCATGAAGAAAATCTGATTTCGTCGTTAACTCCAAGGACCTTTAGAACCCGTTCCATCTATGGTGATGTAGACATCTCTACTATCAAAAATCTTAGAGCCATCATGTGAGGGGATCTTTGGGTAAAAGAACTTTGGACTATCCCATCATAAGGAGCCTTCCTCATTAGGTTGTGTTTTTCCCAGATTACATCCATATATTTTATAGCATCGTATTATATTTCATAAGGTATGTATGCCATTGCATCTCATAAGAATCACTCTTGCATAAACAATCATCATGCATTTGCATTCATTAAAACATGCATTTCCCAGAATCCAATACTCATACATCTATTCCTCCAACAGTTTAACAAGGCAAGCTGATTCCCCGACATCCTTATCAGACGCGTAGTGTTTCTCGAAAAAGAATGGCTGACCAAGAGCAACACAACATGGAAGTTAGGATGGAAATCGACGAATTGAAGGGAAGCATCACCAAGCTCACTGAGATGATGCAAGTGCTAATAGCTAGGGATGCTGAACCCCAAAGAACTGTCGTAGCTGAAGTCTCCGAAGCTGTTGAGGATCCCATTCCCGTTCAGAGGCCACCTTCTACTTGGCCAGAATTTGGTTTACCACCTGGTTATACTCCCCCATTCGCGAATACTTTGGGAGTAGGACTTTCTGCGCAACAAATTGCACCAATACCGGTCGTCGCTGAACAGTCACCGATTGTTCACACTACTGTTCAGCCTACTTTCAACAATCCTCCTTTTGTCTATCATGTTGATGATTCCGAACGTGGTGATCAAGAACACAACCACGAGGTGGAGGAAGTGAAAGAAAAGTACAATGTCCTCGAGAAAAGGTTGAAAGTCGTTGAAGGAAATGACATTTTTGGATTTGACACCATGAACCTCTGCTTGGTTTCTGACTTGACTGTACCTACAAAGTTCAAAGTCCCTGAATTCGAAAAGTACAAGGGGCATACTTGTCCTAAAGATCATCTGACTATGTACTTTCGCAAGATGGCTGCTTATGCCAACAATGACAAATTGCTTGTTCACATCTTTCAAGATAGCTTGGCTGGAGCTTCTCTGAAATGGTACATGAGTTTGAAGAGGGAGCATATCCAAACACGGAGAGACTTAGGCGAAGCTTTCCTGAAACAATACAAGTACAACATGGACTTAGCCCCTGATCGCAGACAACTTCAGACTATGACCATGAGAGATAGAGAAACTTTCAAAGTGTATGCCCAACGCTGGAGAGAGCTAGCTGCTCAAGTCGAACCTCCTCTTGCTGAAAAAGAGCTTACTGGTATGTTTATGGATACCTTGAAGCCAGTCTTCTATGAGAAAATGATTGGAAGTGTCTCTTCTAGCTTTGCTGATTTGGTCACTATTGGAGAAAGGGTTGAAGAAGGCTTGAAAAATGGCAAGATTGTCAATGCTGCTGAATCATCCAACAACAACCAAGCAAAGAGATTTCCTGGAAACTTCCAGAGGAAGAAAGAAGGAGAAATTAATGCTGCTGTGACTAGTGGTGAAGAAACTCAAAATCCACAACCTTACCAAGTTCCAACTTATCCACAAGCACCATTCATGCCTCACTATCAGTATCCACATGTTGCGGCTGCTCAACATCAACAACCGTACTTCCCAATGCCATCGCATCAACAACCATGGAACGCTTCTCATCAGAATGCTTCACAAAGTGCTCCTCAGAATGCTCAACAAAGTCAGAATAGGCAGCAGAATCAGAATAGGCCTCAGAAAGATCCGCCAAAGGAGCCTCGCCGCATCGACCCAATTCCAATGACTTACACTGAATTGTGGCCTGCACTAATCCATAAGTCGTTGATAGCTCCTAGGCCAACTAAAGCTCCAACTCCACCGTTCTCCAAAGGATATAATCCTAATGCTAAATGTGCTTTTCATAGTGGAGTAGTTGGTCATTCCATTGAAGACTGTTGGGTTCTGAAGGAGAAGGTTCAAGATCTGATCGAAAGCAAGATGCTCACCTTCCGAGATATTAATCCAAATGTGGTCACTAATCCCCTACCCCATTGAGGGCCGAGACACAAGGGATTATCCTAAATCCAGATATCAGACGGGAAAGCTCATCCTTGCTGCTGATAGTTATTAGGCCTATGTCATTTCATTTGTTAATTTTCCTTGCTTGTATTGTGCTTTGTTGCTTTTGAATTCTGTAATCCTTAATCGTAATTTTAATGAAATGAGCATTGCATTTGTTTTGAATCAATCATAATGTGTTTATCTTGCTTTAATTCTGTATCACTTACATAAAATCAAAATTCAAAAAATATTTTGCTTTTCCACTTCACTTTCTTTGTCAGCTTTCTGTCTAAGCAAGATTTGAGGGAGGATGACGAAAAACGAATATCCAATTTGCATCAGTGTGCTTTCAAACGAAACTTTGCTGATGATGTACAGGCATTCTTTCAAATCCCCAAACACTGGAGATATAAGGATGATAATCCCTTGTTAACCCCTTTGAGCCTTAGAAGTAGGTGTTTTCTTTCCGCACGAAATTGAAACCCTTAATCAAAAAACCTGGGGCAGGGTAGTTGTTCAGTTAAAATACATCCGATTTCCAAGAGAATCATTTCATGGGAACCATTCCCGACCAAAGGTTCAACCGCATCCTCTCTTCGTACACAATGTCGAAGTAGTAGTGAAAATTCAAAGCTTACGACAGTCGTTTCCCTTGGAACATCAATAAGGCAGTCACAAATCTCAAATTCTCATATCATTGAACAATTGTCATACAAGTTTGTTCAAAAAAAAAAAAAAAAAAAAAAAAAAAAAAAAAAAAAAAAAAAAAAAAAAAAAAAAAAAATCCCGCTAAGTCAAAACCTAAAAAGAAGACTTAGGCAAAAATATTAGGGATACAAAAGTCAAAATAAAAAGAGATCAAAAGATCATAGTCAAAAGAAAAACATGGACAAACTTGTGTGATTTCCAAAAGGAATAGGTGACTGCCACTTTAGGACTCATTGGTTCTCAAACATCGTCTGCAAATTCTCTTGGAACTGATTACTTATGAGAGTCAACTGAACTTAGGACTGAAGAACATCACGAAGAATGGGTGGGTTAAAATCAAAATTTGAGCCTATATCCTTTGTTTCTTAAACCGTGAACCTGGCCAAGTTACAACCTTCAAAAGTCCTAATTGAAGCAAGGTTTCTTTTGAAAGCATACTAAAGCAAGGTTGTGTTAACCTGACTCCTGAATATTTGCTAATCATTTGTTTCGATACCATGATATCACGTCATCTTTCACAACTTGAATTTCAAACTTCCATTGCATCCTCATTAGGATTTATTCATCGAATACCACAGTTGCATTTCAATAAACGATTTGTTTTCAAAACTTGCGTGCACGTCGCATTAAAATTACCATTTTGAATTGAATAGTTTCATCTGCAAATCAACACTTTCCATCAAGGAAGTTCCAACAATGAAATCATTTGAAGAGCCTAAAGTGGCATCAGCAAGGTCATATCACTTCAGAAGTCCTTCACTGGGGCATTTCATTTCAAAGTTCCCAAGGACTGGGGCATGTCATCTCAGGATCACCATGAATCCAAAACTTTGTTGAAACAAATTTCTCCATAGACTCAGCATTCTAGGGAAAATCAAGGCCAAGACCTTTCATTCAAGCAGTCCAAGCAGACTATGCCATATCAAGTAGTCTTCAAATTTGGTGTCGGGAATCATGCTTGCATCAACCTTCTACCAAGGGACATTTTCCACCTCACAAAACAAAAAAACAAAACATTACCCTCCACTGGGGCACATGTCAAAACATTCCAACCATAAATTTCATTCATAGCATGCATTCATCAATCATGCATATCATTCATGGGGCAATCTCCCAAAATATCAAATCAAAAATTCGATCCTGCTCAGCCTTTTCCATTGAAAACCAAGCCCAGTCCACCATGGATACCCAAAAAAATTCATTGCCCATTGGCACACATCCAGTAAATTCATTATTTGCATTGATCAAATTATCATATGCATCATTACACGTGCATCAATTTGCACAAAAGAAAATAAAAATAAAAATGTCTCATACATCAGCACAAAGCATGCATAGGGGATCATTATCTTCCTGTTAACTTGAGTCAACCCATTGGTTAAAATCAATCGTCATATCTCTTGTCATTAGAATCAACCCATTGGTTGAGAATAATCCTTCTCTTGTTGTCAGCCCATAGGTTGAAATTTATCATTTACTTCCTCAACTCATTGGTTGAAATTTCAGTCTTATTTCCCAGTTAACATAAGTCAACTCATTGGTTGAAATCAATTTCTTCATACCCTCATCAGCTCATTGGTTGATGGCAGCTTCATTTCTGTTCTGATCGTACTCAACTCATTGGTTGTGGACGACGTGTCAACTTTCATCAGCTCAATTGTTGATGTCAGTTATGTCTTTTTTTCAACCTATTGGTTGATAATGAATTGTTGTTTACTTACATTAACTTAGTGGTTGATGTTAGTTATGTCTTTTTTCAACTCATTGGTTGATAACGAATTGTTGTTTACTTACATTAACTTAGTGGTTGATGTTAGTTATGTCTTTTTTTCAACTCATTGGTTGATAACGAATTGTTGTTTACCTACATTAACTCATTGGTTAATGTTGGTTGTTTTCTTGTTTTAATCAACTCATTGGTTGATAGCGAATTGTTGTTTACTTACATTAACTTAGTGGTTGATGTTAGTTATGTCTTTTTTCAACTCATTGGTTGATAACGAATTGTTGTTTACTTACATTAACTTAGTGGTTGATGTTAGTTATGTCTTTTTTCAACTCATTGGTTGATAACGAATTGTTGTTTACCTACATTAGCTCATTGGTTAATGTTGGTTGTTTTCTTGTTTTAATCAACTCATTGGTTGATAGCGAACTGTTGTTTACTTACATTAACCTAGTGGTTGATGTTAGTTATGTCTTTTTCAACTCATTGGTTGATAACGAATTGTTGTTTACCTTCATTAACTTGTTGGTTGATGATGGCGTTCCCGATTTTAATCGTACTCGACTCATTGGTTGAGAATGATGTGTCGACTTTCATCATCTTAGTAATTGGTTTTAGTTTTGTCTTTTTTCAACTCATTGGTTGATAATGAATTGCTGTTTACCTTCATTAACTCGTTGGTTGATGCTGTTTGTTTCCTTGTTTTTCAACTCATTGGTTGAGAACGATTTTTTGTGCCATTGCATTTCCCCAGCAAGAATTCTCATTGGAACTCCTTGATAAATAATTTCATAAATCCCCACAGAATTTACTTTTCATCTTCATATCCTCAACAAGAACTCATTCATCCATGCATTCATGACATTTCATCGCATCAAGGGCCAAAATTCAGGTCACTTCGTATTTAATTACCTTTCGCCTTTGATATCCCGAAGATCAAAGTCATTCGAGCTATCTGGCTAAAGATAATTAAATAGGGGCATCTGTCGTACCCTAAATTTTGACCTAAGTCTTTATTGTTAATAGATTAATCCATCAACATAGCATCAAGTCATAATAGATTCATTTGCACCATCTTTACCTGATCATTCATTTGCACCCATTATCCTTTTATTATTTATTTTAAATAATCAATTTATTTACTAATTGAAATGGTCATATTTTGATTATTAAATAAATGAATATTAAACTAAATGATAAATTTGAAAAAATAATTAAAAAAAAAACAATGAGATTTTAGTTACAAATCCATTCCAATTCATGCATAAATAAATGGTTGGGCTATGGCAAGGTTCAAGGCCCAAGTCTTTTTTTTTTTTTTTTTTTTTGTCTTTGTTACAAACTTTAATTTTGAATAGAAACAATAAGTTTTACAATTACATCCAGCATGTACAAAATGACAACAAAAAAAGAAAAAAAAGGAGAAAGTGTTTCTTCATGAGGCCTGATTTCATCTCCACGCATCACCATCATCAGTTTAAAAGGTCCACAACAAAACAAAAGGTGGTACAAGCCTCTGCTCCCCCACCAACCTTGCTGCTGCTCCTGCTCTGTAAAACTCTGCCCCACCCAAAAACCTGCACTAAACAGTCCAAACGTTACACTCAAATACCACAACAAAAACCTGCATCAAAAAGCAACACAACAGAGCATCAAAAGGGTTCAAATTCACCAAATTTCTCCCTCAAAGTCTCATCAAAAACCCCAATCTCATCCCTATATAAAGAACCTCATTCTTCAGCAACAGGGGGACGAATGAAAATACACAGATGAACCTGAAATTTTCCATCATAACCTAAACTCTTCATCACTCAATACTCCACCAATTCACATCTGTAAAACAGAATCATCCTGAAACCTGCGTACATATTCACATCCCCACATCAAACCTCTGCTGAATTCATATCACATACATCCATTAAACCTTCAAATCTGAATTAAACCTCAACTTTTCAAATCATCCACAACCGAGTTTCACCACAACAGCATAACAGAATCGAAGCAACAGAAAACATACACAGAGGCAGAAGCACAAGAGACGGAGATTGAGAAGGAGCATAGAGTGATAATACCTGAAGGGCCTCGAAGCTGACTCGCCGAAGTCGTGAAAGCCCCCTCCACGGTTGTAGCTCTTTCCTTTTTTTAGTTTTTCTGCATTTAAGTATTATCTTGTTGTTCTTCGTTCATATTTTCTCGTGTAACATCTGTGAACTTAGAACATAAAGGATTTGGGGCTTAGGGTTCAAGATTGTGTGATGTTTATTGTTATTTGTTTAACCGTGGGAGATCGAGGGAGATCGTGAGTGAGAGCGGTAAGAACAAGAGGTTGGAATTGAATCGAAATTGAGACGGGTGAGATGAGAGTGATGTCGCCATTGTTAACATTGATGGATTCAGAGAGCATAGAGAGTCACACGTGAGAGATGGAAAGAGTTTTTTCGATTTGATCCAGAGGCAGACTATTGTTTGGTCTAGGATTCTTACTAGTTCATTGGGCTTTTGTTTCAGCCCAACCCAATCCATTGCTTACACCACCACCTGCTTTAGGATTGCGCCTCATGGTCCATTAGATGTTTTAATTTATTTCTTTTCTATTTTCCCCTTTTTATTTCACCAATAAAATTAAAACAAAAAAAAACAAAAACAATTTTCATTCAATAAAACACTCGATCTAACATCGAGTCTATTTCAAAACTTTTCACAAAAAACCTAAAATCAATTCAAACTCATTACTTCATTTTGCGCCCAAGCGCGAAATCTTTTCATTGCACAAATGCAAATCTCGCCCACGTGCGAATCTCTTTTCAAAAATTGTCTTTTCGCCCAAGTGTGATTAGACCCATTTCATAAACAAAATCAAAACCCTAAAACGCTTGATCCAACGTCAAGTTGTTAACATTTTAAATTCTTTCTTAATTAAATCAAAGTGATTAAGTGACAAGGGGTGCACACCTCTTGAATACCTTTGATCCTTTGAATCAAACGATTAAAATCTTTCTTAATAAAATCAAAGTGATTAAGTGACAAGAAGTGAACACCTCTTGAATACCTTGATCCTTTGAATCAAAACACATTAATAAAATCAAAGTGATCAAGTGACAAGAAGTGCACACCTCTTGAATACCTTCGATCCTTTGAACCAAACATAAAAAATTCTTTCGTTAATCAAACTAAGAGATTAAGTGACAAGGGGTGAACACCTCTTGAATACCTTGATCTTTTGAATTAAAGTACATTAATCAAATCAGAGTGATCAAGTGACAAGAAGTGCACACCTCTTGAATACCTTGATCCTTTGAATCAAAACACGTTAATCAAATCAAAGTGATCAAGTGACAAGAAGTGCACACCTCTTGAATACCTTCGATCCTTTGAATCAAACAATTAGATCAAAGTGATTAAGTGACAAGGGATGAACACCTCTTGAATACCTTGATCCCTTGAATCAAAATACCATTAATCCAAACTTGGACAACAAGTGACAATGGGGCTCGCTCCTGTTGAATACCTTGGGTAAAGGACGCGCTAGGTGAACACCTTGCTCAAATACTTTATTAAACGTCCGCAAACATTATCCTAAAATCAATCAACAATTTCGTAGTTCTTTCGAACTACAATCGCTCTGATTCTTCCATTGAAGATATGTAGGCACGAGACTCAAATGTCTTGGCGAGCATCCTAAATAAAAAAATATAATTTCGTAGCCCCGAACTACGATTGCTCTGACTTTCCCCATTGGGAATACGTAGGCACAAGACACAAACGTCTTGGCGAGCATAATAATAAAAAATCTTTTCTTTTTTCTCAATAATAAAAACCTAAAAAACATATTCTTTCTCTTAATGGAATAAACGTAGACTTAAGCTAACACTCGATTACAAAACAACTAAATGGGTCCCATCGAGTACGATGGAGGTAAGGGGTGCTAATACCTTCCCCTTGCTTAACCGACTCCCGAACCCAAATTTGGTTACAAAGACCATCTTTGTCCATTTCATTTCATTTGTGGGTTTTATCAATATTTTCCCATTTCCCATTGGAATAAATAAAATTTGGTGGCGACTCTGTTCGATACAATTTCGTGGCGATGATTTTTTGACCCGCGACAGGCCTCTCTTCTTGATTCGAAGGCTGTTTGTCTTTCCTTTTAGGTGGTGTTATTCCCATGAATTCTGCCATTCGATTCATTTGAGATGATATCTTTTGGAAAGTCTCCATGTTTTCTCTATTTGTAGTAGTAACATTTGCCATTAGTGGGCTTAAAACTGATGTCAATTCTCTGGCCAAAACCCCTACCATATCATGGTTGCTTGCATCCATTTCTTGTCGAAATGTTGCTTGGTTATTTGTGGTAAAGTGAGGCACCTGGGTAGAAAAACCAGTGTTATGTGCACTTCGACCCACTGAACTAACATTCGGTGAAAATGTCGCATTGTTAGTTGGGGCATATATAGATCCTGCCCCTCGTACGCCTGTTCCATATGGGTATGGCATCCCATGTGAACTATTTGGTCTCCATTCGAAAGCAGAATTCGTGCCTTGACCAGGCAAATTATTTGCAGCGTTTGTCGAGGCAAACAATACGTCCTCTGCGCCTTTGGATGAGGGTGCGGTTGTCGACACTGAAACTGGAATAGTCCCTGAAAGCCCTGTATTATTTTCAGGCAAAGCCTGGGAATTATCTGCAGGTCTCGATCCATTTGGACCCGTTGCATCTCGTGTTCCTTGAACAGAAGTCGAATTTGCCGCTCCTGATCCTGAACCTTGTGGGGGATCTCGATCACCCCCTGCACTGGCCGTAACGACCATTTTCCTGTTGTACCTTCGTTTGGGAATCGGTTGTGCATTGTTCTTTAATTTACCGTTCCTAAGGTTCATACAAGATCTTGATATTGTCTAGACAAAAATAAAGCAATTGATTAAAACAATCTGCTTGACACTGTCCCACTGGGCGTGCCAATTTGTTTACGGTGATTTCCGGTAAACAACCGCTAGTCTTCCAAACTATAATAAATATGATTTGGTTACTCGCAGGATCGACTAGATTGATCCTAGGACACATAGTCAAGAAGATTGTCATCAACGTTCAGTCGAACCATATTCATTATTTGTCTTCTTCAATAAGCGTTGTTCGATTAAAGAACAAATAGTCTTGACAATCACTTTGCTATATATAAATGTGACTTCAACGAAAAGATAAGTAACATAACATAGAAAATTAAAAGGACTATTGAAACGTAAAGAATCTTAAACTGCAGAAATGTAAAAGACTTTGAAAGTAAATAACATGAAAGTAATTCGAAAGTAAATGACATTAAAGTAAAGATACAGAAATGTAAATGGCAAGAAGTAAACGAAATGCAGTAATTCTGGAAGGTATTTAAAAACAAAAGATAATACACATGTATTAAAATGGTGGTGTCATACGTACATTTTCTCAGCGAACTCTTTCTCTTAACGCTTGATACTTGAGTAAATATGTGAGTGATTTGTACAAAATGAACACACAGAATCCTAACATTAAGACTCCTATTTATACTAGTTTCGACCTTAACGGTCCTATACTAATCTGCTGTCACGTTTCTCATAAGAACTTCTAGCGATGCCATCTGTTACTTGGACAGTTACGAAACCGTCTTCGAATTTCAAATCTTCCCGCCTGAGTCTGTCTTCGACGCGTGGCAGTGTATTAAACAAACACTACGAAAAAACACACGCTAAGTAGTAATATTTGAATATATTTATAAATTTGTCTAAGTCCCCGAAGACACATACTTTTCACTAGCTTTCAGTATTCATTATCTTCATAGCGAACTTAGAAATCTTTACTCTCGAAGCATGACCATCAGTAGCCATTCTTTTATTTTTAAGGGATGGCCATCAGTAACCATCTTTCCTTCGATTTCTACTTCTTCGAAGGATAAATACTACAAAACGAAATCTTCAGCTAACAGGGGGATGGTAGAAGTATTGCGGTAATGAATGAACCATGGTGTCGGGGGAGCATTCATTCTAGATTGAGAGGACCTCGGAAACAAGAAGCGTATTCTACTACAATTCACGATCTCATGTTGCCTAATGTGAAACAATGGAACACTGAAGTTGTTAGTTCTATTTTTGATGCGGTAGATACGGATTTGATTTTACAGGTGCCTCTCTTGGAAGATGTTACGGAGGATACTTTAATTTGGAAGGAGGAGCAGGATGGGAAGTATAGTGTAAGATCAGGATACCGTCTTTGGCGTATGGCTTTTCATAGCCATGACAATGGGAACGTTACTGAAGATTGGAATAGTATTTGGAATATTGTAGCACCACCAAAAGTGAAACATCTCTTATGGAGGATCTCTTCAGGTTGCCTCCCAACTCGTTCTCGCCTTAGGCAACGCTTTATCATGTGCCCCTTGGAGTGCGAATTTTGCAATCATCAGTTGGAGGACGAGTGGCATCTCTTTATAGGATGCGAGGCTACTAATCTTTGTTGGAGATCTTCAGGTTTGTCCAATCTTATTGATTCCCGCCTTCACTTATTTAACAATTTTACGGCTCTTATTTTCGATATTTGTAAAAAAGAAGATAAGAAGCTAGCGGGGAGATTTGCGGTGGTGATTGAATTAATGTGGAAGAATAGGAACGATCTTATTTGGAACCAAGAAAGAGAAGAAGCATCTAAATTGGGTTTATCTGCGTTCCACAGGTGGAATGATTGGTTTCATGCTCAGGAGGTTAGCGGTTATTCTGTTCATGCACAATATGAGGTGGAGTGGAGGCCTCCGCCATTGGGTTGGATAAAATGTAATGTTGACGCAGCTTTTAATAATAACAATGGTACTACAAATAGAGGCTGGTGTATGCGCAATCATTTGGGAAATTTCATCAGTGCAGGTACTACTTGGGATCCAGGGACGCTTAGTGTTATTGAAGCGGAAGCTTTAGCCCTTAAAGAGGCTATCCTTGCAGCCATCTCGATGAACCTGAATTATGTCATTTTTGAAGGTGATTGTCAGAGAGTTACACAAGCTGTACACTCAAATAATAAGGGTGCTTCTGAATTTAGTATTATACTTAGCTCTATTTCCGGTTTTATTCAGTCTTTTCCTAACTTTGAGGTTAAGTTTGCTAAGCGTCAAGCGAATATGGTTGCTCACTCCCTTGCAAGGGCAGCCAATTCTTGGTCTAGACGCAGTATTTTTAATTCAATTCCTCTATGTATTGAACACTTTTTATTGAATGATATTCATTGAGTTTGTTGTGATAAAAAAAAAATTAGTGACATCATATCAACATTTACATGAGATGTTGTCGTCTCCTCAATTAGATTTCAATTAATAATAATCACAGTTACATCATATTTTCAAATACTTAGAAATTTTTTATAATAAATTCAATTTGAATTAAAGAAAGTAAAAAAATTACAATAATGGAAGTGAAAGTTCTAACCCACCAAATTAGTAAAATGAAAGAAAAATAAAAGAAAAAACAAAAACAAATGAAAATAAATCAAAGCTCATAAGATAAATTAAATTAGGAGAATATAAAATCTTGGAGGTCATGCAGTAATGTCTATGGCTCTTCTTGAAATCCCTAAGGAGTTTAACAAAATGTTTCAGACGAATATAATTACTTTCTACATAGATTTACCTCTGATCCCTTGCATATATCTATTTAAAAAAATATATAATTGACATTGTTTCTTCTTGCAATATCTTATCTACCTTAAGCTTGTAAAAATATATGGTGTATTTTACATGAAAATAAAACAATTTAGTATGAGATTTAATAATAAGATAAACTAATCTATAAATTATTTTTGAAATCATTTACACAATTCTTTAAGATACGCAAATTTATAAAACATAGGGGAAGAAGAACATACACAAATTTAGAATGAAAAATCCTAAAAAATAGTGAATAAATGAAATGGGTATTGAAGTGAATAAATAATGAATGTGAGATTAAATGTGTTTATAAAGGTGTGGAAGAATGCAAAGAGAGAAAAATTAGTTCAAAGTTTATGTTATAAATTTATCACCAATTAATAAAAATATCAATTAATCAATTTGTTAATTAAAATTTACATATGATCCTAGATAAAGAATAAAATCAAAAAAGTAATTTAAAGGTTTATGTAACAAATTTATTTTCTAGAAATAATATGACGATAATAATTATATAAATATGTAATAAATTAATTTATTTTTTGGTTAAAATTTTAGTATCTACTTTTAAATGTTCAATGTGTAAATGATGATTATATTTATTTAAACTTTAAAAAAAATCAAGTAGAAAATTGTGATTATATTAAATTATTTCAATAAAAAATTCATATTTTAAATAAATTTGTAGGTTATAACTTAATTACATAATAAATCTAATTTTTTTAAAATTCATTTGACAACACTAATTTATTAAAAATTGTAATTAATCAATCTACTATTTGAGTATAATTGCATAAATATTTTTAATGTTTAAAGTAAAAATGTTATTTATATTTATTTATAAAAAATTCAAACAAATAGTTGAGATTATACCAAAAAGTTTCTATAAAAATACATTTATTTATAACAAATTATTGTGTAAATTAATTACATAATAGTTAAATTTATAATGTAATTGGGTTGTTCCTTATTTATTGTTAGACTTCTTAAATTCTAAAATCTACTAATAATAATTTTTAGAGTTGTTACTGTTTAATGTGGAAAATAGTAAACAATCGCTAGTCCTCCCAAAGCCTAAAAACTAAGGGTTATTTGCAGGATCGACTTGTTGATCCTAAGACATGTGCTAATGTAACTAGGTATAACTTGCTCAATTCGACACAAAACTCAACTCTGTGAGAAAAGGTTTTCTCCAAAACGTTGAACAAGTATGGTTTTCCACAAAAGATGTTAATTTTATCGACTGAGGGTGACTCGTGACCGACAGAAAGCTATAACATGCTTAAAAGAGATACACAACAAATGCATCTTTGGTAAATTCCATTATGGCAATGGAGTCAGTGTCGAAAACATGGATAACGATGTAAAAGAATTGTTCAAAAGTAAAAGAGACTAAGACAAGATATTCAAAAGGAGTAATTGAGAAGAAAGGAAATTGCATTGAAATAAAAGTGGTAATTCACGTACATTAGCACCCTTGAAACTCTCTGCTTCCTTACGCTTAGAATGTGAAGTTTTTTACAAGTGATTTAGTACAAATGAACACCCTAAAATTCTTCGTTGGACCTCTTATTTATAATGACTACAAACTAACTGCCTACAGACTGAAATCTGCTAAACGTTTGACACGTCTTAAAATAACTGCTCCCCACGTCTTTGGCGCTCGTTTTGAAATACTCCTTCTGTAACCGTTGGTACTTTCAAATTTCAAATTTATACTGCCCAAGTCCTTATTTCGATGCCAACCTCTAGCATGTAGACATAATCAAAACTTTTTATAAGTTTTAATTCTTAATGTGGTCAACAGCCACAACTTCGACTACCTGGTCCGTCTATCATGTCGACTTCTTCCTTTACTTATAATTTTTTCAGCGCTTCTCCATTTTCGACCTCAACCCCCTTACAATTCACTCTTTGTAAGGCACAATCTTTTAGTTCATAAAACTCCTTCATTAACTACGTCACCCAAATACTTTAAAAGATTTTTAAGGTAACAGTTACACAATTTGCTATTAATATTAGAGATGTTACACATTTGCTATTAATAGTTATTAAATTACAATATTCATATCTAAACTAAACTGAATTAGAATAAAAATTATATATGATAAATTTTATATATATATATATATATATATATATATATATATATATATATATATATATATATATATATATATATATATATATCTTTTAAAAATTAATATAAAATTTTCAATAGATATATATTGATTTTAAAAAATACGCATTAAATAATATAATTAGTAATAAAAAAACTTAAACTCATAATGCTTGTTTTTAAAAATATTTAGAATTTTGTGTAAAAAAATATTTAGAATTTTAAAAATGGTTATTTATGAGTTATTATTTTATTAATTTATAAATTTTTTCAATTTTTTAAAAGGAGATAAATAGATTAAACTTATATGCTTTATTATTGTGTAAATGTTTAAAAAATTAAAATCTTTGTTTGAATTGACATTTAAGAAATGTTATAATACATATATAAATAAAATAAAATTGTTAAGTATCTGCAAATTATATATTTGAATTTTATAATTTTAAAACATAAGAAATTCAAATAAAGATTGACCAACTAAGAAATAATTCGTTATTAAAACTTTAATCACATAATAATTTTTTAATATTTAGAAATCAAAATATTTTTATTTCGTAAGTTTTTTATTTTATTAAGTCTTTTATTTTCAAATTTTAAATATCTTTGAAATGTTATAAAAATATATTTAGGATATAGATATAAGGGTTTAATGGATATGCACTGACAGTGCAAAATAGTTTTACACTGTCATCCAATAGAAAACAAGCAGTATGCTATGTCATTAAAATTTTTTAAAGATAAAAGTGTGATAGAATTGGATACACGGTTGTGATTGATTGACAGTGTAAAACTATTTTACACTGTCAGTGCATCACTCATTTTCTCTAGATATAATACAATTTTTTTAAAATATGAAAAGAATGTTAATGAAATATATTGTCTAATATATTAATAGCTTATTAGATCAAAAGTATGTAAATAGTGATAAATGATATAAAAAATGTGATCAGTGAAATAGAAAAATTAGTGATTTATTGAGAGTTACAATAAAGAGTAATAACATATGACATCAAAGAATTTAAATAAAAAATGAAATTTTTTATAAATTAAAGTTGACGATATAGTAATCATCAAGATGATATATGTCTATGTCTAGGATTGTATATCCTTGAATTTATATACATTAAAATAAAATTAAGATTAAGATAAAATTAAGATAAGATAAGATAAATGTTGGATGTCTTTTATTATTTTTTATTTATATATTTTATGGTGAAACATTTATTTTCTTAAAAATAACGGTGATATAACCATATTGTCACGACGAGTCTTCAATTACGACGCAATCAAAATATGAAAGAGAAAAGCGTGGTCCTTCTCCATTTGTTTCTTTCTTTGGAACAATGCTAGCAATTATGTCATCTATTCATTGTAAGAGTGACAACTGAAAGTGAAACAAAGGTATTCTATATATATCTTACATGCAAATTCAAATCAATTTCGTCATATTAACATCCTGGCATAGATTTGTTAGTTAATGGTTGTTTTCATATAGATATAAGTTAGAAACGAATAATAGTTTTATTACAGTTTTGAATATTTCTGAATCTTTTAGGCAGTAGAAAACAACCCATGATGTGGAAAGATATGGTTAACTACTTTCTTCAGAAGAAGAATGTGCTTGAGAAAAACGTTTTTTTTTTCTTCCAACCCTTAATCTTGTTCCACGTCATATTAATGTTGGGGAGTCTGAGAAAGTTGGGAGTATCAATGAGACCAACTTTTCAAGACCCTTAATCTTGTTTTTATTTTTATTCTTCATTAATTGTCTGGTGCCTTAAGTGTTTGTTGATGTTACATACAAATTTAAAATTTAGGGGTTCTATGATACTTCTCTGATTATTCATATTATAAGAGCTATTTTGATTTGGCTTGACAAAGGTATAGCTTATACTGACTGGGCCGGTCCCGACATTTTAGAGGGCCAAGACAATTTATATTAATAGAAAAATACATATCTAAAATTTATATTTTATATATATTCTTAAAGTTTTGAATCTTTCATTATTTTGACACAAAGCGATAAATACTTTAAGATTTTATTAGAGTTAATATAGTAGCGTGAAGAAAGTCGAACTAATTAGAATGATTATAAGACCTTAAAAATATTTTGATAGAGTATATTAAATCTTGTTCAAAAATCTTTTAAATCTTTTATTTTAATTTATAGATACTTAATCATAATAATTTAATTAAAAATAATATTAATATTATTAAAAAGGATTTAATGAAAATATACCGACAGTGTAAAGCAGTTTTACACTGTCAGTAAAATCATAACCGTTAATTTTTGTAGACGTTTGACTTTTTCTTTAAATTAGATATAAAGTATTTCTTTTTAAGGGTTGTGATGCACTGACCGTGTAAAATATTTTACACTGACAACGCACTACCTTTAAGCTCTATTAAAAAACTTATATGATTATTGTTCTGGACTAGCCAAATTATCTTAATTGGCTCATCTTAATTGGCTCAATCCACTCATAAGTGTAAAACGGCTCAATAAACATTGGCCCACTCCATCTAGCCAAATTATCTTAATTGGCTCAATCCACTCATAAGTGTAAAACGGCTCAATAAACATTGGCCCACTCCATCGAGCACACATACTTTCTATTGTAGGAGTATCTTGCAGGTACAACCTTTTTTTTTCCCTCAACCATCATCGAAGATCAAGCTGTCACAAGGGTCGAACCCACGTCCCCAGGCTAATATTAAATTCAAGACCCGCTCCGCTGTAACAACATTCTTGTAAAATTGTCAACTTGCCATATATATAAAATGCTTTATTTTATAATTTTTAAACCCAAGCTCATAATTTATGAAGCCCCTAATTTTGACAATTTCTTTATAGACCCCATGTCTTCTTAGGAATCCGTGGTGAAAACGCTAAAATACTCATATATTTCGGAAGTGCATCTCCGAAGGTACTTTTTTTTTTGGAAAAAAGGGTTATTTTGGATGTGCATATCCGAAGACACCTTTTTTTTTGGGAAAGAGGGTGTCTTCAGAGATGCATATCCGAAATATTTCAATTTTTGGTCTTGGAATTTTTCGGATATGCATATTCAAAAGAATTCAATACTTATTAAAAAAATTAAAAGACAATTTCTTCATACACCTCCCTGGATTCTTAGCAACCCGTGGTGAAAATTACAAAATACCTCTATATTTCAGAAGTGCATCTCCGAAGACATTTTTTTTTTTGAAAAAAAAGGTTATTTCGGATGTGCATATCCGAAGACACCTTTTTTTATAGAAATAATGTGACTTCGGAGATGCACTTCCGAAGACACTTTTTTTTGGAAAGGGGGTGTCTTCGGAGATGCATATCCGAAATATTTCAATTTATAATCTTGAAATTTTTCGGATATGCATATCCGATAGAACTCAATACTTATTAAAAAATTAAAATCAAGGTGAATCAATACGATTAATAGTATAATTAATTGTATTAATTAAAATATATTATTAATATATATTATTATAATTAAGATATAATAATAATATTAGTCTAATAAATATTAATCAACATCATATTTTTATATATAAAATTAATAATAATAATAATAATAATAATAATAATAATAATAATAATAATAATAATAAAGATATTTATTTATTATTTACTATTTATTATTTTTTATGATACATAAAAAAATCATTTCATAAACTAATTTTCAAAAATAATTTTATAGTTAAAGAAATTTACTTTATAAACAAAATTTCCAATACAATTTTAAAGTTAAAAATTATTTTATATATAAATGATTTTTCATCATATTTAGTTATTAAAATAATTTTTATATTTATGATTTTTATTTATTATTTTGAAAAACTATGTCATTCGAAAGTTATATTAAAACATGAATAAAGTAGTAAATAATTGTATTCTTACTTGATCTCTTTTGTTTTAAATCTTTTTTAAATAATTATTAATATATTTATTTTTTATATAATCATAATTGTTGTGTATTAGTTATAATTTTAGTAATTGTTAATATGAAATTTATCAAAAAATAATGAAATTTTTTGTGAGTTTTATTTTTTAATTTATAATTGGAATTAGAATAGAAATATGAATAGTATAATTATCATTATTATTATTATTATTCCTAATTTATAAATTATATTAATTTTAAGATATCTGAATTAATCAATATTCTAAATTTTTTTCGGATATGCATATCTGAAAAAACCTCTAACAATTTTTGGGGTTTTTTGGATATGCATATCTGAATTAACCAAATTCTCAATTTTTTTTGGGTGTTTTCAGAGATTCATCTCTGAATTAACCAAAATGCCAATTTTTTGGGTGTTTTCGAAGATGCATCTCCGAATGGTATTTTGGGGTTTTCAGCAGGGGTTTTCACCCCATGGGAGTCTACAAAGAAGTTATCCAATTTTTTCGGTGTTTTCGGAGATGCATCTCCGAAGGGTATTTTAGGGTTTCATAAGCAATAATCCATCAAAAGAAGACACATCCAACCCATTGAAAATAACATCATTTCTACATTTCCACATGATCCAACAAAAAACTAAACCGAAGAACCACCTCAATTCAACACCACCCACCTTACCAAAATGCTCCTCCAACCAACAAAGGCGCCCCAATAACGAATCTATCACGGAATCAACAACCAATCGTAACCAAAGGAGCAATTTCCTCCACCAAATATTAGTAAAAGGACACGCAAAAAAGAGATGATTTAAATCTTCCTCAATATTAAGGCATAAAGGACAACGCAAATCATTTGAATTAGTCAAAATACCATGTTTTGATAATTCAACCTTTGTTGGGAGCCTATTCCAAATCAATCTCCAACCAAAAATAAGAATTCTACTAGGAACTTTGGTCTTCCAAAGACTAGAAAAAACCAATCCTAAAAAAGGTTCCAAGGGAGACAACGGAACAACACTTAAGGATAAGAAATCATAAGCGTTACTAACCGAAAAACTAGAAACATGACGCCACCACTTGAAACCATCAATTTCCAATCTATTGGGATGCACCGGAGTGAGAAGAATCCAAAGCTCATCAAATTGTATCGTGGCTGCCCAGTTCAAAGGAATAATAAAAAATGGCATATGCCACCTCCAATTATCTCCATTCCAATAACCCATGTCCGCCACCTTGCAATGAGAAACATCGACCAAAAGGAACAAATCCGGAAACATAGTGCAAAGCGGATTGTTACACAACCAATAATCTAACCAAAAGTGGAGGAAGGAACCCGATCCGAGCTTTAAAGAAATAGAAGAAGCAAATCAATTTGTCGAAGCGGATGAAGAATTCGCGCCTATCGAGCAAAGATCCCTCCACCAAAGAGAAACTTTACTTCTTGAGTGAAAGGATGGAGCAATGAGCATTGCTCTCTTTATACTGTCGTACCTACAAGAAAGAAAGTTAGTCCAAAAAAATTCCCTCCATTCAAGATTCTCCACTTCCATTTACAAAGGAGAGCAAGATTGAATCTTCCACAATGCTTCACCCCTAATCCTCCCTCCTTCTTTGGACGGCACACTTTGTCCCAACTAATCCAACACACCTTCTTCCTTCCCTCCTCGCCTCCCAAAGGAAAGAACGTTGAATGGCTATGATTTCCTTAATAATAGCATTAGGAGCCTTGTAGAAGGAGAAAAAGAAAATCGGAATACTAGATAAAACAGAATTCAAAAGAACCACCCTCCCCCTATCGACAAGTGTTTATGATGCCAACCACCTAATCTTCTTCTAAGTTTATCCACTATAGGTCTCCAACTCGAACATCTTCTAGGAGTGATTGCAACCGGAATCCCGAGGAACACAAAAGAGGGCGATCCTATCTCACAATTAAGAAAGGAGGAAGCGGCTTGAATGAAATTAGGATCTAAGTTGATTCCGCAAAGCCTACTTGGTTGTGGTTACTACAATTACCCACACCATCAATGTTTGTTGTGGAAATAACATTCAGGAACAATTAGAATAACTTTTGACTTGACTCAGACTCCTTGCTTAGAGTGCAAGCCTTTGTTAATCACAACTTAGTCCTTTGAAAAATTCAAGGCAAAATACCCTTTTTCGTTCGTCCCTTAATTTTACCTCGGGGTCCATTTTGGTCCCTTAATTTTTAAAATGTTCAGATAGATCCCTTATCTATTAAAAAGGTGGCACAGATAGATCCCTTATCTATTAAAAAGGTGGCACGTTAACAGGCGTTAAAGACTGTATGTGTAGCATCTGACGGGACAATGTTTTGCACGCATGGCAGGTTACGTGGTATATGATACACCAAAGTCCAGAAAATTCTTTAAAATTATTTTAAAATTTTGCAACCACCAAGGATTGAACTTAAGACACATTAGTAATAGTACAAATGGGTGTGCAATTGGGCTATGAAGTTTTAGTTGATGACTTTTCCATTTGTAGCTACTTATTAACTAATGCATTAGTTAATTTTTTTTGCTTCTACAACTACTTATTGAACACATTAATAATAATAATAATAATAATAATAATAATAATAATAATAATAATAATAATAATAATAATAATAATAATAATAATAATAATAATAATAATAATAATAATAATAATAATAATAACAATAACAACAACAACTATATATATGAAGGGGATAACAAATTTTGGGCTAGCCTATTTTCTTTCCTATTTTACCCTTTATAATTTATTTAAAAATAAAAAATAAAACACCACTTATTAGATGCAGTTTTTTTAAGGGAAATGCGGCATGGAAGATATCAAGCATTCCTGTTATAGTTACCCTCAATTTATATTTTTAGAATAGTGTATTCATAGGTGAAATAATAGTATTAGGGAATATAGCTAATACCATCTTTTTTAAGGATAGCAAAGAAGGTAAGATAATAGTGAAAGATGTAAAAAATTACCTGGTTTTTATATAAGAAATAGAAAAGTTGATAGAGTAGAGTGCAAGAGATAAAAAAATCAAACTAGATGACACTCCATTAAAATTCAAGGTCATTTAATGAGATTATTTGTTCTATGTTTTGTGTGTGATTTTTAATGAGATCACATTGTTATGGATTTGCGAAGAAATCGATTTTTTTCTATTGTCCTGATTTTTTTGTGTTTTTTTACATTTAATAATTTGAGATCTTTTTGACCATTGTTGCAAATGGTGAAAGGCCAGTGAAAGTAACACACAGGGACAGTCTGACCTACAACAAAAAAGCCACACACATCGAATAACCTACTCGCTTTTCTATAAATTTATCTACTAAGTCTATTTTATATTCATGTTATGTTTCTTAATATTTATTCTCATATTAGTTAATAGAAGCAAACTAAATTGACTAATGAAGAAATTAAATAATGAAGCAAAATAATTGTAATACCCCGATCCTCCGACATCGGTATTTTTCTTAAATCGGCTAATTGGTTATTGGAATGCATAGATAGAATCATTCTATATTAATCTAAGAGGGACTATTAAGAAAGTAAGTGGATTAGTGAGAATCCAACTGGATGGCAACTAGTAATTTTGGCATGGTTAGAGGGCACATTGGTCATTAAACATCACTTGCATGAGAACTTAAGGAATTGTTTGGTGTTGGACTTTCAAAATCAAAATTTGTGGAGAAAGAAAGAACAACTTAAGAGCAAGAGAAGAACTCATGAAGCAAGTGCATTTTCGCAACAATGGTGCAGCCCCCACTAAATCAGGTATATCTCTCAATCGTAACTCCGATCGTAACGATTCTGGTCCCATTGGAAAGCTAGCGACGTGTACTTTCTAATAGAATTGGTTCCCAAACCAGAATGTTTGATTTAATCATATTTTAACCCCACTTAGTGTGTCTTGTCGAGTGAAATTGTATGTGACTATTTCCCCCGAGAACAGTTCCGTTCCGTATAGGGAACCGAGTGTCTCTTTAGCCGTGTGAGACTTGTTTAATTGGTATTTAAACATGCTAATGTCATTTATGATCATGGATATTTTATTTTTAATATGTGAATCATTCATGATTAGAATGGATTAATCTCATTGCACTTAATTGCTATATTATGTTTAAATACGAATGCCATGTTGTGATGAGATGTGAATATCTTGTTAAGGCCCGTTGTTTTGGCTAAACAATTGGGATTGTGTGCTTGTGTGATTTGGCACTTGATATGTGTGTATGCTTGAATCGAAACGGGCCGGGGGCTAGGTTGCGTTACATCCCAGGCTTTGTGACCAATGGGACAGCCCCGATCATGTGATCTTGGGCTCACACCTGAGCTACCGTTGCAGTGTGCTTGTGAGGGTCTTGAGGCATTTCCCACTTGGCGTTAACACACTTGCGTGCTCGGTATGATGGCGTTGTGCGGCCAAGTAGGCCTACGCATAACAGGTAAACCATCTCTAGCGGTGCCATGTAGGCTACATCACTAGGCTTTCGCCCGATGGACCCATGTGTCAAGATGGCGTATTGTACTCGGCGTTAACACATGTGCGTGAAGATGGTTAATGGGACAATGACGCCAATTAGTCTAAGGTCATCTCGCAGCCATTTAGGCTTGTGCGAACCCGTCTAATTATCTTGTGGTGTGCTTGTACAAGTCTCTTGGCAAGAGGCATGGGCGTGATTCATCGAGGGTGTGTTTTTATAACCTAGTCGAGGCATTAACGCGTTTCTGGATTCCCCGTATATGGATGCGGGTTTTGCATACTTGGTTTCTTATATAATTGCATATCTGCATTAATCGTCCAATGGTGGATGATTCCTTGTTTTCTTCGTACTTGTATCGGATGTGAGGATGAACCCCGAATCAGTGGTGGATTCGGTTTTGATGTATGTACCCTGTAGATCCGAGTGGACCCATAGGATAGGAGGACTCACTGAGATTTAGTAATCTCACCCCAATCAACTTATATTTTTTTCAGGTGCAGTTTAGTAGCGTTTGGTCAGTAGCAGGTTTAGACTGAAGATTTGGAAGTGGTGATGGCTCGGAGACCTCGTTAGATCTCATTTTCCGCTGTGCAGATCCATTGAAGATACATGTTTTGTAATTCTTATTAGAATCTCATGTTGTATTTTATATGGATCATCTTTTATCTTCGGCTTTTGTATGTACTCAATATCAATATTTAACGTTTCATGCATAATATACTAGTCAATTATGTATGGGGTGTTACAGTTGGTATCAGAGCAGGTCGATTCTCGGCCGAGCCATGAGACATCACTAGCAATTCTTTTTCCTCCTCTCAAGTGTGCGTTGCTAGCTTGATTTTACTGATATCTCATTCAGTTGTTGAACTTGATCAACTCATCGACTGAGTGCGAGACAGTAGAATTACGGCAGGGCCGCCACGAGGACTCGTAAGACCTGCAAGGTTGTGAACCTAAGTTGTTGGAGTGAGATGAGTAATGAATTGTTGGATGTTTTAAGTGGGTGATATTGGAGTTGTCAGAATTAAGAGGAGCGTTTGACGTAAAGGAGTAATACCCGAACTACCAAGGTGTGGATGAAGACAGCTAGAACCCCCAGGATTTTGATTGGACGGAGTAAAACTTTCTCTAAGTCTTGGTTATAGCAAGGGAAATCCAAATAGGATTGAGTAGGAGCCTTGTAAGTAAGATTCTCCGAAGGTGTTGAGCTCGGAATTAGTAGGATTCAGTACTGATGATGCTGCCGGTGTTAAGTGTGACTGATGAGCTGATAGGACAGAATAACCTTTGGATGTGCGGACACAGAAGTTAGACCTTTCTGATTGCGTTGGTACGAACAGTAGTGGATGGACAAAGTATTAGATCCTGATCCAACTTGAAGTACCCTAAGAGAGAGAGTAGTTACCTAGTAGATGTTGGTGGAATGTATGAGTGTGGTAACTTAAGGTTGGACGAAGCTTGAATACCTGTCGATAGAAGAGGGCATGCATTTCCGTTCTTATCATTTTATATTTAAGTTCTAGAACTACGCTAGATTGAATATGAAATGATGTAGAAGCGTGAAATGCAGTAACCTAAGTTCTTGTTAGTCGTCGTTCGTCTGACCCTGAGTGAAGCCATAGAACTACGCTTGGCGTTGGGTGTTCAGGCAAGTGAGAACTAAGATCTATCTGGAACGTCAGTAGGACGATCGCAGTTGAGTTGGTTGTTAGGAACCATAGTATTCCTATCTGGACTGAATTATCCTTGGAATCTCATGCATGCGTGGGACGAGTGGGTACGCACATTGCATGGTAATCCGAAGTTGAACTTCAAATCTTCGTGCTTGGCGTTTTGGCTTTCCAAGTAAGTAAACCTTGAATTGTAGAACTCTCAGGTTTTAGCATCCTGAGTAGTGTGATTCGAAGGATTTGAGGAACGACGAGCCTATTGGAAGCCTGTTCAGACACTTGTCGGTTGTGACTTTAGGACACGCGTGGAGATCATTATACGCCACTGAGGTAGGTTACCTAGATACATGGCCTCGGAGTTGGACCACCATGTTGGTACTACCAGACGGGTATAATGCCACAGTATCGCTATCGTGCACAAGATGCGTGAGTAATCCTTTTTCCGACATGTGTGGGACAAAGGTGATCTGAAGCTCAAGGTAGAATTCTGATTTGGCACTCGTGAGACACAGATCCAGACTCTCATAAGGTATGTGGGATGAGGATCCAAGCGTCGCGCTCGATAGTAGAGGAATAACTAGACAGGCGATGATGTGATGGATCAAGACCCAATACTATACTTATGGAGACTCTGAGTGATCGCGATCGCGTGAGTTAGTATTCGATTGTACCTTGGGGATGTTCTCGTTTCATGAAGTGTTAAGTTGGCATTTTTGCATGAGTTTCTAGAGTGGGACTCATGTGCGGTCATGATATCCTTGTCAGCATAGTGAGTGGCTATCATGTACCATTGGCGACCGGTGATGGAATATGTGAATTGTATCTTGGACTAGTTTGATGTGTAACGTATCTGGTAGAGTGTCTGTAGATACTCTGAGTGGAGAAATGTGAGTCTTGGTAAAGCATAGGCTTTTTGGTTTGAGAACTTTTGAGGAGTCTATAAAGGAGACGTTCGAAGTACAAAGTGCAATTTCTTGCATTGTGACTACACTCTGAATGTTAGAAGCACCGCAATGAAGGATGCAGCCTCCGAGGAAGCCAGTTTGGTGTCAGATTCAGAGGTGGAACAGACATTAGATGACTGTGTGAATGGAGTGTGGCTATGGGTGGATTGTTATATCAGTAAGTCACACGAGTTATCAGAGGTGATACTACGCTAAGAGAATGAAGGTGTATGGTTGGGTAGAAGTTGTGTAAAACTACTAGAGTTATCATGAACTGCAGTACGTTTTTGAAGGATTCATTGCACCGGTTGAGCAACAAGATTTGTTGAACTGAAAGACATAACAGTTGTACGCTGTAGAAATCAGTTACAAGGGTGAACCTCTAAGTCAGTGAGTATTTGGGTTTCAATGTCCTGAGGATGAAACGTGTACCTAAGTTGTGGTAGATGAACTATATGGAATGGCAGAGTAAGTAGAAACTTGATTTTGGAGAGTACGCAACTTTAAGGAGTAGTAGTCGATGATGGATGTATATGGAGTTCTGGCACGTGTTGTAATTGGACAACTGTGGAATAGGGATTATTGTGTATTAATGGAAACCAAGTGAATTATGGATATAACGTGACTCAGAGAATTTCAAGGTGTGTGACTTGTTGGAATCAGAGTAGCGCAACGGATCAAGGAAGAATCAGATAAGTCTGAGATAGGAACGAACAGACTATTTGTAGGATTCTATGTTGGGATGAAAGTATGTTCATAAGGGAAATTGTCGAAGCGGAGTTTCGTTCGTTCTAGTCTCTCAAGGATCACCATAACTCGAGAGGTGTTGTCAATGGACCAACTTGGGAATACATTTTTGTGGATGGCATGCGGTTCGATGTTCGTTGGTCATCAGTTTAGCTTGCAAGTCACAAGGGTTGGGCTGAGTATCAAACCGTCGAAATGCTGAAGGCTAGAGAGGACATTCAGTTAGCGCAAGTTCTTCGTGGTTATGTCTTGTGCACTATGAGGGTGCATGAAGAGATGGACAATGGTCGCGGGTTAATCGATGGAGTCCACCTTTGTGGGCAAAGCCTTATGCAAAGTTGTTGGACATCAATGCTATGGTTGTGGAAGGCTACACCATCGTGGATTGCGGTAACGACTGATACATCTTGGACCGAGGTGAGAATCAAGTAAGGAGATTCAGTTGTATAGGTAAAGGTAAATTTGGGACAATCATCCTAAGACTTTGGGAACCGGAAATTAAGACCAAGGAATTTGGCTAACACCTAATGACATTGTATGGACTCGAGTGGAGAATAATTTGAAGTGTTATCGCATAAGTGACGTTGTGGCAATAATCCTCAATGGGAAGTAATTCAAGGAGCTGAGTGAATCAATAATGTTTGTTGCACGAGGGTGAACACACCAGAGAATGAAACGAAGGATATCCGACATGAGTGGATTATTAGTGCTTTTGAAGTTTCGGAGTTTCAGTGTAGAGCAGTGAAGGTCAAGGACCCTGGAAGGATCTTTCCCCAGTTACGTCAAGACGGAGTATCTGGATAGACGTGTTGCTTGAGAGTCAAGGTTCTAACCCTGCATAGTGGGACGCACGTATTTTGGCAGATTATGTTTCTTCGTATGGAATGACCCTCAGACAGAGTAGTGAGATTACCTAAGGAGGAATACGAGTAACCTTCTTTCCCTTAATTGGATAAATATGAAGAGTTGGTTTTCGTGGTGAACGGAAGGAATTCGAGGACGAATTCTATTCAAGGGGGGGAGAATGTAATACCCCGATCCTCCGACATCGGTATTTTTCTTAAATCGGCTAATTGGTTATTGGAATGCATAGATAGAATCATTCTATATTAATCTAAGAGGGACTATTAAGAAAGTAAGTGGATTAGTGAGAATCCAACTGGATGGCAACTAGTAATTTTGGCATGGTTAGAGGGCACATTGGTCATTAAACATCACTTGCATGAGAACTTAAGGAATTGTTTGGTGTTGGACTTTCAAAATCAGAATTTGTGGAGAAAGAAAGAACAACTTAAGAGCAAGAGAAGAACTCATGAAGCAAGTGCATTTTCGCAACAATGGTGCAGCCCCCACTAAATCAGGTATATCTCTCAACTCGTAACTCCGATCGTAACGATTCTGGTCCCATTGGAAAGCTAGCGACGTGTACTTTCTAATAGAATTGGTTCCCAAACCAGAATGTTTGATTTAATCATATTTTAACCCCACTTAGTGTGTCTTGTCGAGTGAAATTGTATGTGACTATTTCCCCCGAGAACAGTTCCGTTCCGTATAGGGAACCGAGTGTCTCTTTAGCCGTGTGAGACTTGTTTAATTGGTATTTAAACATGCTAATGTCATTTATGATCATGGATATTTTATTTTTAATATGGGAATCATTCATGATTAGAATGGATTAATCTCATTGCACTTAATTGCTATATTATGTTTAAATACGAATGCCATGTTGTGATGAGATGTGAATATCTTGTTAAGGCCCGTTGTTTTGGCTAAACAATTGGGATTGTGTGCTTGTGTGATTTGGCACTTGATATGTGTGTATGCTTGAATCGAAACGGGCCGGGGGCTAGGTTGCGTTACATCCCAGGCTTTGTGACCAATGGGACTGCCCCGATCATGTGATCTTGGGCTCACACCTGAGCTACCGTTGCAGTGTGCTTGTGAGGGTCTTGAGGTATTTCCCACTTGGCGTTAACACACTTGCGTGCTCGGTATGATGGCGTTGTGCGACCAAGTAGGCCTACGCATAACAGGTAAACCATCTCTAGCGGTGCCATGTAGGCTACATCACTAGGCTTTCGCCCGATGGACCCATGTGTCAAGATGGCGTATTGTACTCGGCGTTAACACATGTGCGTGAAGATGGTTAATGGGACAATGACGCCAATTAGGCTAAGGTCATCTCGCAGCCATTTAGGCTTGTGCGAACCCGTCTAATTATCTTGTGGTGTGCTTGTACAAGTCTCTTGGCAAGAGGCATGGGCGTGATTCATCGAGGGTGTGTTTTTATAACCTAGTCGAGGCATTAACGCGTTTCTGGATTCCCCGTATATGGATGCGGGTTCTGCATACTTGGTTTCTTATATAATTGCATATCTGCATTAATCGTCCAATGGTGGATGATTCCTTGTTTTCTTCGTACTTGTACCGGATGTGAGGATGAACCCCGAATCAGTGGTGGATTCGGTTTTGATGCATGTACCCTGTAGATCCGAGTGGACCCATAGGATAGGAGGACTCACTGAGATTTAGTAATCTCACCCCAATCAACTTATATTTTTTTCAGGTGCAGTTTAGTAGCGTTTGGTCAGTAGCAGGTTTAGACTGAAGATTTGGAAGTGGTGATGGCTCGGAGACCTCGTTAGATCTCATTTTCCGCTGTGCAGATCCATTGAAGATACATGTTTTGTAATTCTTATTAGAATCTCATGTTGTATTTTATATGGATCATCTTTTATCTTCGGCTTTTGTATGTACTCAATATCAATATTTAACGTTTCATGCATAATATACTAGTCAATTATGTATGGGGTGTTACAATAATAGTAATAATAATAATAACGATAATACTAATAATAATGGTATTATTATTATTATTATTAATAATAATAATAATAATGTGTTTAATAAGTAATTGAAGTAGCAAAAAAAATTAACTAATGGAGTAGAAATAAGTAGCTGTAAAAGGAAAAGATATCAAGTAAATCATCATAGATCAATGGTACACCCATTTGTACTATTACTAATGTGTCTTGAGTCCAAATTTTTTAGAAATTTCTGTATCTTAAATTGACTGAAAGGACTAACGTGCAACCTTTTTAATAGATAAGGGATCTATTTGAAGATTTTAAAAATTAAGGGATTAAAATGGACCCAGAGATAAAGTTAAGGGACGAAAAAAAGGTATTTTGCCAAAATTCAAACAAGATGGGCCCAAAATTCAAACAAGATGGTTGGACTGTTGTATCAGGATGACTAACTAAATGCACTTCTTAGTCTCTCACATGAATACTAGTACAGATAAAGCTGGCTAGTCTTGATTTTGCTAATAAGAACTTCATTTGGTTTTACCATGTTCATGATTATATAATCGTGGATTTCTCAAGAAAATTGATGCAGACTTCAAATACTTGGGCTGACCCTGAATATTTAAAAAAACCATGTGAAAAAATTGATACGAGCACCCGCACATCATATTGGTGTACCCCTACACTTTTCAAAACCCCAAAATTCCCTTAATTACCATATTCTTTCTTCATTTTCTCCCATTAACTATTACAAATTTGAAATCCTTTGCAGTGTATTCATTTCCTGTGAACCTAAATCATTCAGAAAATAAAATGACAAATTTTGTATACACATGCATGGAATAAAGAAGAAAGATATGAAAATGGAGAAGAAGAATTCAAAAATGCATTAAAAGAACTTCTTGAAAGACCAATGCATTTCAAGTTGAATATTTCATCACTTATAGTAATGACACAAAAATTGCAGTCCAAATTAACATTTTCAAAGTTACAATCAGATAGCTCTCATCTCAGCAGTCAAATAATGCAAATATGCTCAAAACTAGGACTGGACTGGAAAAATCATAACTTCATATTATTGCTCAAAAAAGGCGAAGAATTAATTTAGTATCTAAAAAAAAATAAATAAATAAAACCTGAATCTATCAAAACACAGTAACAGGTGAGCATACAGAAACAGAAAAATTACTACACTAAACCACCCATCACATTAACTACATACACATTAGTGCTTATCGTCCTTATGAATGTCTTTAACTTTCGATTCAAGTTCCTTTTTAGTCTGCTCCATTTTCCTGAAATAGACAATACAAAATATGAGAATGATTTGTCGGTATTAGAATTAGAGTTTAGTCTAAGACATCCCTACAGATAGGTCAGTAAACCCCTCCCTCGATTCTACTTGATATTCTTTATGTTTTACACACACAAAAATAGCATATAGGAAGAATGAATATATTAATAACTTCAAATGAATATGTAACACATCCAAAATGCAGCATAGCACAAATAATCTCACAGAAAACAAAAAGAAATTCAAAGACAACAAAATATTATCTGAAAAGATCCATAGCTTATGGTTTTTTTCCCTTATGGTTAACTCAATGAATTAGAACATCACATGAAAAAGAGAAGAAAATCCTTTTCAGAGTCCTACTAACAAGCTAACATGTTTATTGAATGTTTTGAAAGCGAAGTTGTAGACGTTTTGTTTCCCTTCCAAAAATCCTATCCGATCTAGCACATTCTCTTGCAAGATTTTGAAACTAATTGCTAAAACTCTATTGGTTAATGATGAAACACCTTTTCTCTGTTGCAACATGTAAGAGCGAATTTCATTACTTTCATATTCTGATAGAAACATCTAACCCGACACTGATACGTAGATAACGGAAAAATAATTTAAGAATAATAGAAGCGATCAAATGAAACTACATGTGTCAGTATCGTATTGCTGTTGGACACCAGAGACACCATCATTATGAAGGATTGGTGCTACGTAGCTTTCATCTACTTGTTATATCGCATAATAATTTACTGCTAAAGTAATAGTAGCAATAAATTACGTTGCTGATCAGTTGAAACATGAAATCGTCTAAATTTAGGCCAAATTTGTCAAACAAAATGCATTCCTCCCATCATTTTTTATCAAACAAAATGCATTCCCCCCATCGTTTTATCAGCAAACAAACGGAAGGATCCCCAAAACAAAAACTTAAGCATATACTTCAAAAAATCTAAAGCCAATGTACAATATTTCACTTGGAATGATCTCATCAATCTCTCCAAGGGACGACAAAAAACAGCAGATCTGGTCAGCTCAACAACAGCTACAAAAGTCATTCCAGCATTACAAATATTATAATTCCTAATACACTAACTTTCAAGTAAAAAAAAAAAGAAACTAGTTTTAAGCTCTAATCACACAAATGAAAAACAGAGTTTTTGGCAACACAATAAGTTTGTTAAACAAGCAAGCAAATGGCAAAAAATGACTTAATAGTTCAATGACAAACATTTAGATATACAAATTCAGATTGTACGTCTACCATAAGTAAACGGTTTTGAAATTACGCTTATCAGATTGGATCCGTGTTATCGATGGCAGATGGTGGTTAGCAAAAATCCTGCTTTGCGCAACCGATATTGAGGAAAAACCTGCAATATTGGGCAATATTTAATTGCAGCAAAACCAAAAACCACCATCTATATCCGCCATAGTGCTGCAATGGCGGATATTTGATGACACTGATTGGATCCCCTTAATTTTCCACAAAATCTAACTCATCATCTATGAAGCAAGCACGGACACCCCGAACACGACCCCGACACTGACACGGCGACATCGGTAATAATGATAAAATATGAATAAATTAAACTAATCACAAGTGTCAGTGCAGATGTCTGGCACCTATGTATAGGTGTCAGTACTATATAGCTCATTATCAATGAATTACGTAGGTAAACACTAAATTGACACCGATATTTTGACATATGAGCAATCATTTGAAAAAGTAAAGAAATAACAGAGATCAATCCTTCAAAAGTGGAGTGTAAAATTTCAGAAACCCTAAAACTTTTAAACAAAAGAAAAAGAGAAAAAGAGAAAAATAGAAAACGGTGCTTACTTTGAAGAATTGGCGGTTTCTTCTTCCAGCCAGTGGCGAATTTGTTTGACGTTGCGTTTGAAAATCGACGCAGATTGCTTCACGTCGCCCCTTAGAAGAAGAACGACGGCGCTTACGCCGGCCACCGTCAGTACGAAATTCGTCAAACCCATAACTCCTCTTTGCACGCGATTCACGAAATTGTTAACTCCTTGCAAGATTTTTTAGTGAATCATTATATTTCTTGGAATGTTTTTAATATGAGGTTTTAAGGAGAATTTTAACTTGGACCTTAAGTTAAAGAACTAAATAAAAAAATTGTCTCGAAAAATTATATGATAATCTTATTAAAAATATATAATTATTTTTTACTATAAATTTTTTAATATATAGCTTTAGGCACAATTTAGCATGACTCTAGTTTTAATAATAAAAGATATTTTAGTTTTTAATAATTTTTAATCTAAATTAATATATAAAGTAAATATTTTTTAACTCATTTATTATAAAACAAGTAAATAATACTTTTTAAAATAAATTAAATTTCAAGAGTATTTATACTATTATTATTACATTAATTAAATCCTTCAAAATATTTAATTTTTTTGAGAGAAAAATATCATTGTATTAATCAATCAAAGGTGTTTGAAATGATGTAACCCTAGCGAGATTGTGAGCAGCTTTGTTAGTTTATCTACCTATGTGTTTGAACTTCACGCCCTTGAGTTTCGTCTTCGCCTTCTTCATACTTCTCACTATACCACCGACCAAGTTTCTTGGCGTTATGTTATCCGTTGAATTCTTCATCTTGATGAGATTTAGGTTGTCCGGTTCGAACTTCATCCACTTGTATCCTTCGTCAATCACCTTATCCAGATCCATCTTCAACGCCATCGCTTCAGCTACTAATGGCTAGTTTGACCCTTGCATGATTCTTGTGATAGTGTTGATGATTTCGTCTTTTCAACATTCCTAATAAAAGCCCTTAAACCCCATCTTCCTTCCACCGCTAAAGTTGCATTGGAGCCACACCATCTCCACTCCTGGTTAGTATTACTTATGTTCCCCTCTTGCATGTTAAGATCTTTGCCTTTATTTGCTAGTTGGGTATGAATTTTGTTTGTTTCTGAATGATTGTTGTGGATTTGTCTGTTTTCGCAGTTGTTGTGGTTCGTGATTTGGTTTTTCTAGCATTGTGTGTCTATTTTTGTTTCTCTTTTCTGCATTTGTTCGAATTCCTCTCCATATTTTTTTGTGTGTGGCTGCTAAAAGAAATATTGTTTGGGTCGCCCTGGATATGGATACTAGTGTACTTGTTCACCGTCCTATCTCTATAGTGTTCATCAGAGCCGGTCCTGTGCATGTGCAGGAAGTGCAACAACATAGGGCCCCAAATTTTTGAAAGGTCCAATTTTTTTTTATAAATATTAATCGAAATAAATAAACTATTTTAATAACAATTCAATAAATCAAAAAAATGCTATGATAAAATCTTAATACATACAAAAATTGAGATCGATCAAAATTCAAAATAATTATAATTAAATATATTATTGAATAAGAAAAGATTTTATTTTTTGTGTATTTTTTGAAATTATTATAATTGTATTTATATTTTAAACTTGGGCCCATTTTTGAAATTAGAACGGGACCTCTGCTTTGATTGGGTCGGCCCTGGTGTTCATTGAGGATATAAAGTTTTTCAGCGTGCTTATTGTAGATCTAATTGTTGGTGTTAGGGAAGCTAAAACAGTGCTTTATTTCTCTATTGATGTCTTTGTGCGTGGAGTTCGACCCCGATCCCAACCGAAAGTCCTTCAGATTGTAGGTATGTTGTTGTTTCCTATTCTCCATAATAGTGGCCATTTGGTTTTTTCCTTTGTCACGAGTAATGGTTCTTATGCAATCGTTGTTGTGTTGTTTTCTGTTTTGCAGGTTTTTCACCACAGTGTCCTTCTCAGTATCCTTTATGCAAGAGGTGTTTTCTTTATACTTATCCTCTTTTTGTTTTCTCCTAATTTTTTTATTCAGTTGACTCATTCTAATATTATTCCTTTTTACTTTTTTCTTTCTTCTGGTACTCTTTTTCTTATCCTTTGTTGCATTGTTGTTGTTGTTCTTTTGCAAGTTCTAACTGTAATCCCTTTTATTGTTTTTGCTGATAAGATTATTGTTGTTGGGCTCCTTGTTTCCCTTATTAGTGAGGAATCTACTGCTGTTGTTTGCCGCTCGATTAATGGCTTCAGTAATAGGTATCTCTCATTGTTCGAACACAATAAAATTCCTAGTCTGCCATATTATGTCAATGATGTTGATAAATATGTTGAGTGTGTCCTCTTGCATGTTGTTAATGTTGTGCTTAGTACAACTTATGAAATCATTTTGACTCGCCTTGTTGAAATTAAGATTAAGTTGGGATCCAAATCAAAATTGATTAACCCATTGACATTCACTAAAGCAGTGATTTATAGTTTCCATCTTGCTATTACATCTAGAGCATAGGATGTCCCTATTCATCCCATGAGCATTTAAGTTTTCTTTAACAGAGATGATATTATTCAAAAGCCTATATGAGATGCTTTTGTCTATGAGTAATTTTACTCTTCCAAACTTTCTGCCACGTTTTAGGTATTTATTTCTGTCTGAGCATTCAACATGGTTATTTCTATCCCACTCAGTAATGCAATAGTACCCTGGGGCAGTATTTATCTTTTAGCTTTAAGAATATCCATATTGGGGGTAGTATTTAGATTTTAGCACCCTAGCCACAAGATTGTTAGGGTTTATACGAACTCTCCACGTCTATTTAGCAAGAAAAGCTTTATTGAAGTCATGAGTCATTCTGAATCCCAGCCCACCTTGTTGTTTTGAGAGACCAAGCTTTTTTCAATTTATCCAGTGGGCTTTTTTATCCCCCCAACAATATTTAGCCATGAGACTATCATTTTTTTGACAAATACCTTTAGGAAGTAGAAAAGAACTCATAATATAAGTAGGGATAGTCTATAGAATTGCTTTAATTTATATATCCCTCATAGCATAGGAGATCTTGTTCTCTTTACAAGCATTCATCTTATTCCTTATTCTATCCAAATTGAAGTTGAAACTCAGAGAGTTACTGATTTGAGTAGGGAGTCCAAGGTACATGTTGATCATGTCCATAGTGGGAATGCCTATGATTCTTGTGAAGGAGTCCTTTTTGTCCCGAGCTGTCTTGGTATATGTTTATGATGCTCAAACATTTTTTTTTTGCCTTAAGCTCCCCCACTTTACAAAAAATTAAGCTATCATCTACAAAGAAAAGATGAGTTATATTAAGAGCCTTATTAGCAATTTTTATCCCAGTAAAAGTTTTGCTTATGTGCGCATTAGTCATTAGATTAGAAAATATATCGACGCATATAATAAATATGTAAGAGGAGAGGAGGGGGGGTCTCCTTGTCTTATCCCTCTAGTTAGGATGATGGTCTCGGTAGTATACCCATTTATCAAAATAGAAAATTTGACTGTTTAAATGCATTGCATCATGGTGTTTGGTGAGTTTAATCCATTTCGCATATCATAGGCTTTTTCCATGTCTAGATTTATTCCCATGTAACCTTCCTTATTCTTAATGGTTTTATAAATATAATTAAAGAACTCATAAGCAATCATCGTATCGTACATAATAAGTCTCTGCTGCATAAAAGCACTTTAATTTTCACTATTATATTTAACTTCAATCATAAATATCATTTTAAATATTTAGTGACTATTTTATGAGGTGTTCTAAATTTTAAATGAAGTTTTCTATTTTTTGTCAAATAGTCTAGTAGCTGAAATTTTCTCTTTAAAGGTGAACAAGTGGGATGTCGCGAGTTTGAACCCGCACTCCTACATCTGATATCTATACACAGCTATGTTGAAAGTATTTGTGGGTAAATATTTTCGGTAATATATCGTATCCACAGGGATTGGTTAATATCACTGCCGTTCTATAGTTGTTTATTTTGAGTTAAGAAATTTGGTTTGGTTTGTTTTATACTAATAATAATATCAAAAGCAAATAATAAAATAAAAGCAAGTAAAGGACTTTGTGTTAACAATTAAAGAAAGATGTTGAGTCTTTAGGGTTCATCAACCTAATCCTATACAATTATCAATTAATTCCCAATAGAACAATCCTTTGAATCATTATCTTCACTTATCCTCAAATAAGATTCCATGTCTGCAAATCAAATTAGATAACTTTTACCGGTATGAGATTCGATCTCTCCAAATCACAATAACGATAATAGTAATTAAGAACAATAATTATGAAAACCCAATTACAATTCCATCTCTGCAAATTGCAATTGAATCAATATAGTAACCTAGGGCAAAAGTTAAATCCTTTCTTTCGATCAAAGATTCAACAATGATGTAAATTAAAAGCAAGGTTTCTTATTGATAATAAATTCAAACAATTGTTCACAGGAATTAATCAATGGTAATGTATATTCATAGGTTAACTACTACCTTAGACTCAACAAGAGGGATTTAGCTCTCCATAGACATGAAGAACATACAAGAATCAATGGAGGAATTCATCTTCATCAATAGAATGTCTTCGATTGGTAAAGAATCCACCTTCAATTGTTGTTCTTAGCTTCAGAATCAGATAGCTCTCCTAATTTCGCTCCCACAAAGTATATCACCACTTGGAAAACTAGGGCTTTAAAACAGAACTTTTGGGCTTTTAACGCCGAGGCCGCGGCGCGGCAACGGGCTGGCGCGGCGCGCCCCTCAAACAGAAGTATTTTCGCGGCGCGCCTAGGAACTCTCGCGGCGCGCCCTTTGTACTTTCCATCTTTTTCTTCAGCCTTTGAGACTTCCATCTTTCTTTCCTCCTCATGTTCTTCTTAAGTTCTCATTCAGCTCAAAACCTGCAACAATAACACCCACAAGTGATTCGATTTGCTTTACGCACGACTAAACTTATTCAGTTCAATTCTTAATAAAAACCTATGGATTCATCACATTTTTGCATTGGTTTAGAGAAGAAATCACTTATATTAACACATGAATTTACCATTAATTTACTCCTAACAAACTCTCCCCAACTTAGAGTTTTGTTTGTCCCTAAACAAAATTACTTACCTCCAGCAAAGTTTACCAACAATCAAGCAACACGTTTTTCAAAAAGTTTTTCTCGAGTGGTTCAATCCAGTAACTAAGTCAAATACTCCTCTTCTACCTGCAAACTCAGAATATACACATGAAACAAACGTTGAAAGCAAATTACCTCCAGAAGTTCAAAACACTACACAATTGTAATTGAATCAGCACTAATCACTCTCATCAAAAAGTATGATGAATAAAAGAGGGGTTAAACACTCATCCAAACAATTAAATCAACAAAGATCCATATCATACGTTCACCAAATTGCTCGCATCAAGTCTTGTGGAATCTGAGAATCAGAAGGTCTTTCTATGGTTGTAATGTGGTTTAGATTCAAAGAAAAGAAGATAATCAAGGGTTGTTCCTAATATAGGGAAGCATCCAATTCATAACTTATTTCTTTTTCTCTAAAACTCTAATTCTTTTACCTGTCCATCTTTTCTCATTCGTAGCTCGGTTTTTCTTTTTCACTCTTTTTTTTTTTTTAGCAACCGTTATATTCTAACGTTGTTACTTCTCTTTTTTTTTCTCAAGCTACGACTTCTTTTATCTTTCACCGATTACCATAAGTACTTACTCTTCTTTTGAATGTGACTCTCCCCAACTTGGAGATCAACCTGTATTCAGATTATATGAATGCTCCCCTACTTTCTAAAAAGGTCAAAGAGAAAACACATCACCAAATTTTATGGTTGATGGTCCAAAACAAAACTTTTTATTGAGATCAAACTCACCAGGTATTTCCTTGGTGCATATTATGATACTTACCTTGACCTCAGGCTCAAAGAATGGTTAGCAAAGGATCACACTCTCACAGAAGCAAATAAGTTTTTTCATTGGAATAGGCTAAAAGAACTCTCAGACTCAAACAAATGCCTCAATCACTTTCAGAGATTTCCACAAACGATGCAACAAACGGTTTAGCATGATACAAACACGTCAAAATAATTGATGGTCTCCTGCATATAGTAAACAATGGAAAGCTTTCCTCACAATGGTTAAGGCTAAGCCGATCCAACAAACAATGTACCATAAAGAACTTCTGACAGTATTTACTAACACCTTAAGTTTCATTGCACACATTAAGAGTTTGAGTTTGAAAATTCATACCTGCTTTGTTACTTATTGAAAAAGAAAGTGAAACTGAAAAAGTTTGAACATTCACTTCCTACCACTTTCATACATGTTGCTTCCTTGTTGATACTTCGCTTGAGATTCTCGTTTTGTTATGGGACTACTTACTCTAACTGAGTACATAATTAAATAAAAACAGAAAATTTGAACAATTCAAAAATAAATAACTCCACCCCCCAAACTTGAACTAAACATTGACCTCAATGTTTCGTAACAAATCCGAGATGGTGACTTACAGAGAGTAACGCAATATCAATTGCTGCCTCCTAGCTTTCACCAGACGGGTTCCCAGATTTTTTTCTGAAATAAAAGCTAAACAAAACAAAACATTAGAAGTGTGGGTTACCTCCCACAAAGTGCTTCGTTTAACGTCGCATGGCTCGACGGTTCATGGTTGAATCATCAACCAATGTCTCTTTTCCTTGGTACTTTTCTTACCAATGTGAAGCCCCAAAAGTATTTCATGTTTGCTTGTTTGGTTTCTTCATCCTTAATTCTTACCACTTCAACTCGCGATCTCTCTTCCTTCATTTGTTTTTTCCTCTCCTCAAGAGAGATAACCTCCCTACCCGTTAATTTCTTCGTCGGTGAGAACCTATCCTTGACAAATGTTGGCTTTAACTTTAAACCTTCTAAAAATGGAATGGTGGTTTGCAAACGGCTAAACATTTCCATTGGTCGAAAGCAATGAATCTCCTTCCCTTCTTTATTAGGAACTTGTGGAGGAAGTAATTCCAATGAGAGTTTATGCTCATTTGCATTACTACTCTTCTGCAACTCTAAGTCCACCCTATTCTCTTTTGAAAAAGTTTCAACTTTTGAAGTTTCTAACTCATTCACAACTTCTTTAATTATATCCTCCTTTTTTGTTCCTTCGACTAACACATCATCTACTTTTTTAGGCGGTCTTGGATAAGGTAGCTTCATTGCGAGCTCATACTCAACTTCTATATTTTTCTTGACGTTTCCATACTCTATGTTATCCTTTTCAACAACATCTTCTTTGTCATCAGCTTCCTCCTCCAATCTCTTCTTTCCATCATCCTCACCAATCACTTTTACACTCCTTACAGAAGTAGCATTGCAAGTTTCTACATAAGTCGTAGGGTTTTGAACAGTTGAGACTTGACTTACGTTTTGCTCGGTTAAGAATTTGGTAAGTTGAGCATCTCGAATTTCTCGGTTCTGTTGAATGGTTGAAGAGAGTTGCATGAATTGATTCATGGTTTCCTCTAACTCAGAGGGTCCACTTTGATAACCTTGATTATACTGTGAAAGCCCTTGTTGTTGATTTGTCATTGACATTTGTATGTACTGATTCATGATCTCTTCCAACTTAGATTGTCCTCCTTGTTGTTGTGGCGATGATTGAGTGTAAGGTTGAAAGGCTTGTTGTTGATACCCTTGATTCGGTGGCCTTTGTTGGTACCCTTGATTGTTATATCTTGGCGGATAGCCTTGTTGGTATGGCTGATTTTGATATTGATACGGCCTTTGTCCTTGGTTATTATTCATGTAATTCACTTCTTCTTCTTGCACTGGTGGACAGAATCCTGTTTGATGATAATCATGGTTAGCCATATGATACTCCATCGTATCTTCCGGTGTGCCCCATCCGCTATCATAAAACTCATTAACTTGAGGTGTGAACTGTGACACACTTTGAAGGAGATACTCCATTTGTTGAAAAAGGATCTCGTTTTGAGCATGAATCGCGTCATTTATATGCGGGTCAAACATTCTGAGAAACAAACATCTACAAGACTAGCAAACAAGTGAAATAACAAGATAGAAAAAATTATACAAAAATCAAAATTAAAAGACTATTGCAATAACAAAATCTAAAATAAGGTAATTAACTAAAAATCTAAAATAAGGGAACTAAACTAAAAATCTAAAATTTAGGAACTAAACAAAAAAAAAATCTAAAATTAAGTAATTAAACAAAAAATCTAAAAATAAGTAACTAAACAAAAAATCTAAAAATAAGTAAATAACTAAAAATAATATAACTAAAAATAAGGAAATAACTCAAAATAAAAAACTATTGCAATGCGTGCAATATTGACACCAATCCCCGGCAACGGCGCCAATTTGTTGAAAGTATTTGTGGGTAAATATTTTCGGTAATATATCGTATCCACAGGGATTGGTTAATATCACTGCCGTTCTATAGTTGTTTATTTTGAGTTAAGAAATTTGGTTTGGTTTGTTTTATACTAATAATAATATCAAAAGCAAATAATAAAATAAAAGCAAGTAAAGGACTTTGTGTTAACAATTAAAGAAAGATGTTGAGTCTTTAGGGTTCATCAACCTAATCCTATACAATTATCAATTAATTCCCAATAGAACAATCCTTTGAATCATTATCTTCACTTATCCTCAAATAAGATTCCATGTCTGCAAATCAAATTAGATAACTTTTACCGGTATGAGATTCGATCTCTCCAAATCACAATAACGATAATAGTAATTAAGAACGATAATTATGAAAACCCAATTACAATTCCATCTCTGCAAATTGCAATTGAATCAATATAGTAACCTAGGGCAAAAGTTAAATCCTTTCTTTCGATCAAAGATTCAACAATGATGTAAATTAAAAGCAAGGTTTCTTATTGATAATAAATTCAAACAATTGTTCACAGGAATTAATCAATGGTAATGTATATTCATAGGTTAACTACTACCTTAGACTCAACAAGAGGGATTTAGCTCTCCATAGACATGAAGAACATACAAGAATCAATGGAGGAATTCATCTTCATCAATAGAATGTCTTCGATTGGTAAAGAATCCACCTTCAATTGTTGTTCTCAGCTTCAGAATCAGATAGCTCTCCTAATTTCGCTCCCACAAAGTATATCACCACTTGGAAAACTAGGGCTTTAAAACAGAACTTTTGGGCTTTTAACGCCGAGGCCGCGGAGCGGCAACGGGCTGGCGCGGCGCGCCCCTCAAACAGAAGTATTTTCGCGGCGCGCCTAGGAACTCTCGCGGCGCGCCCTTTGTACTTTCCATCTTTTTCTTCAGCCTTTGAGACTTCCATCTTTCTTTCCTCCTCATGTTCTTCTTAAGTTCACATTCAGCTCAAAACCTGCAACAATAACACCCACAAGTGATTCGATTTGCTTTACGCACGACTAAACTTATTCAGTTCAATTCTTAATAAAAACCTATGGATTCATCACATTTTTGCATTGGTTTAGAGAAGAAATCACTTATATTAACACATGAATTTACCATTAATTTACTCCTAACAAGCTACCAAATAAGCTGACTTAAGGGAACATGTTTTCTATTTTAAATGGTAGTGTTTATGCTTTCATCGACCAACAACAAAAGTAATTTAATCTCTATATTTTAAAATTTATTAAATTTAAAACTACTCTAGCCAATCAATTTAGTAATCATACTACCAAATATAATAATATCATTCATTCAATATCAATAGTAATTTATACATAAATGAAAGTCAAACGGATAACAAGCTGCACTGATATCCTTTTTAGATGACAAATTCAATCATTTTAAAAATTAAAATCATAGTTCTAGAAGATGCGATATTACTATATATGAGCATTTGAACTCATTGTAAAAGATTCATGACCTCTTATGCTAGGAAGCATAAAGTGTCAAATATAAATGGTATGAAAACATGTTGATTTTTCGAACACGTTTCATCATGTTTAACCATTTTACTTGAAATAGCTTTGAGAGCTACTTGTCCTACGGTTTAACCTTCAGTTCTTAGTCCTACAAGAGGAAAACCATAGTAAAATATATTTTCGTCTAAATAAATTTGAACTAAAATAAATGTGTACCCTTATATTCTATGAGCTTATTTGAGACCAAAGATGACTCTTTTCAGTTTGAGAACATGGTTAGGATTTTTATGGTTCTCAAAATTTAGAGGTTGAGAATTCATTTATAAAACCATTTAGGAAAGCAAACTCAATGTCCATCTGATATAATTTTAAATCAAAATAGTAAGAAAATTCCAAAAGAAGTCTAATAGCTATGAGACAGGCTCCACCAACATAAGTCTCCTCATAGTCTATCCCTTCAACTTTATTATATCCTTTTGCCATAAGTCTTGCTTTTATTTTTTTTTTTGTTATTATTCAGTTTTGGTCGTGTTTGATCCAAAAATCCCACTTAGTGCATATGATTGTTTTATTTTTAGAAGTTGGACTAAATTACATACGTAATTTCTGTTAAATTGATTGAGTTCTTCTTGCATAATAAGAAACCAACCTTCATCATTCAAAGCATCACTAATAGTTTCCGAATCAACTTGGGATATGAAACTAGAGTAATTACATAAATTATTTAACTGTAAATGTGTGCTTACTCCCTTTTTGACATCTCCCAGAATATCGTCCAACTGATGGTCCTTTGTGATGATCCAATCTTGAAGAACTTGTTTTTAGGTATCCTGTTTATCATTTTCTTGTTAACTTTCCTTTTAATCATCTTTAATGTACTCATTCTTTGAAGGATCCACTTTAGGAGTGTCATTATTGACTAAGTCTTCCATTTTTATTTCTAAAATATAAAAAATATCTTTCCCTATCTCTCATGGTTTGATTTCATAAAAAATGTATCAGTATATCTGTAAAGAGACCTTAATAGACAACATGGAGATTCCCATTTGTCTGTTATTAGATCAATCACTCTTTTATTGAAGGTATCACCCTTTATTGAGATATCTTGCCTTTCTGTAGGATAATTCTCCTATCATAAGAATAAATGATGTGTCCTCCTTCTATATCGATACAGAATAACTCATGAGAGAGGTTGATCACGCTTCCATGAATATAAGCACAGATAGGAAGTGAATTCCACCAAGTTTCATAATCAACAAAGAAACATGCATTGGCTAATCTATCTGCACATGCATTTCACTCTTTCAAAATGTGAGATATCTTGAATCTAAAGAAACGAATGATGTGTAAAGTAATATTTAATTTAATTTAATTGAAAGATACCGAGGGACAATATTCAAATTAGAAAATGCAAGAATGATCAGCATCAAGTCAATTTTAAGCCAAAGACTTGTCCATTTTTTTGTGTGAGCGGATTCAATAGCTAACATAATTCCATGCAAATCAACTTAAAAAGAGGTGCAAACTCTAAACTTAGTTGAGAAAAATCCCAAGAGTGTTCCAAAATTATCCCAAACATGCCACCACAAGCTGATAGTCCAGAATTCCCTCTTAAAGCTCCATCTATATTACACTTAACTCCATTATAACTAAAAAAACACCAATTAACTTGTAAGATTTTAGGTGCGGGAAGAGGTCGATATTTGGTGTCAAATCATTTAATAGTTGTAAACTCTTGAATTGAAGATTACATGTGCCCCTTGAAAGAAGTATATGCCATTTAGACCAATTGTTTAACATGAAGAATGTCTCTATCAAAGTCAACGTTACCATTTTGAAACCTGATATCATTTTTTGTGAGCCAAACTTTCTAAAGAATTATTATGACGAGATTCATGATCAGGTTATAATTTTGAGAGCTCCGAATTCTACCTGCAAGTTTAAATAAGATTTCGCAACTAGTTCTATCAATTTTAATGCCAAACAATCACTCCATATAATGCAAGAAAAGTAATGTGTACTTGCATCTAAGAAATAAGTGGTCTACAGTTTCCACATCATGATTTCAGAGAGAGCACCTTGGAACCATATGCGTTCCTCTTTGAATTAGGTTTTCTTCTATTGCAATAACATTATGCTATCCAAGTCACTAATGATTTATAAGGTGGTATACAAGGATTCCAAATGAGTTTTGTTCAATAAGGCTCAATGTGATCTCTTCTGATACAATTGTAGGCTTCTTTAAAAGATAGATCATTATTTGTATCTCTTGTTCAGATGAGTTTATGACTAGTAGTATTATAAAATGAAAAGTTAATCTTCAAAATGTCTTCATCAATTTGAAGAGCCAAATGGATAAGCCATAAAGAATGTTCCAATTGATGTCTTCGATAATTGTATTAACCTTAATGATTTGCATTAATTGAATATCCATTTGTAATACTAGGAGTAAATCTTTAATTTTGTATCCCAACCAATTGTAAGTCCATACATCAATATTCTTCCAATTACCAACCTGCCATGTACTATGTTCCTCTAGAAAGGAAAATGAGTTCTTAATGTCAAGCCATATTGAAGAAGAAATATGATGTTTAATTGGATTTTGTGCCTGAAGTATCTACTAATAAGCATAGAAGACCATTGATTGTTGATTGTCAATAATTTCTAACAAAGAAATACATAACCAGCTATTTATTGTCTTAATATCTTTCAGACCAAGACATCCTTTAGACAAAGATGAAAAATAACCTTCCAAAATATAGTAATCACCTTTATAATGTCTTTTATACTACATGTCCACACAAAATTTCTTATGCAATAATCTATTTTGTCAAGAATATTGATTGTCATTCATAAATCCTAAGACTATACGAAGCTTACCTGTCATACCCTAATTTTGACCCCCCATGAGATGTCACAAATTTCATCAACTCAAGACAAATCCTCAGAGCAGTCATTTGTTTACCTAGTACTCAGACGAGGGTATTCAGGAGTAAAGGAGCTCAAGCAAAGGATCAATCAATGAAGAAAATGAGCTCTAATGCAATCATAGGACTCAGTTGTTTCTTTTATCCACCCATGATGATCAGACACCAGTCACCAGGACTCAGGTTAGCTCAGGTCACCAGACTAGGGTTTTGAGCCCATCAAGGACTAAAATCAGGGACCACATTTAGGAAACCCTAAAAAAACTTCAGGGGATCAATTAGAGAGTTCAATCATCTTCAAATAATCCATATGACAATATCCACTGGGCATTGTACTTCAATACAAGATCCACAGTCACCAATCTCATCTGGCCTACAAATTAGGGTTTTTGACCTAATTCACCTAGACAGTTGACTTTTAATCAGGACATGTCTCCACAACTCAAAACATGGTTCAATAACTTTTATTCCCTCAATATGTTTCATTCATATCACCCATGTGAGGAGGAGAACTTGATTCATCACAAAAGTCCAAGATTTCACTTCATTTGGAAAAAGTCAACTATACAAGGACACTTTTGACTTTTAGGGTTTTGGACCAAATCATGACTTTTAGGGATCAATATCATCAATGCATGATTATCAAAGTCATTTGGCCAAAGAAAATCAAGAAAATTCATCAAGGATAAAAAAGTCAACAAAAAGTCAAACTAGTACATTTGAACTAGTTCATGCATCTCAAAATTTCACCTACACAACTCAAAATACTTCCAACATGAAAGTTATAGATCTCACAAAATAAAACAACTTCTCACATTGGAACTTTTTTCAAGAGATCAATCATTTAAGAGATATGAGCTTTGGAAGTTATAGGTCATAAACACTTAGAAAAATTCTAAGGGTCTGTTTGAAATAGTTTTTGTTTTTAGTTTTTAAAAACTGAAAAGTAAAAATCAAAACACAATTTAGCCATTTCAGTTTTTTGCTTTTAAAAACTGAAAAATTGTGAAGAGTTTTTAAAAACACATTTGTTAAATATTATATTCAAACAAGTTTTTAGTTTTTAAATTTTCAAAAACTAAAATAGAGTTTTTAAAAAGCCTTTCAAACAGGCCCTAAGTGTTTTTTAACCTAGTTTTCTTCAAACTTTAGGCCCATTTTACACAATTTTCCCAAATGATTTTGAAGAAACTCCAAACTGATGAATTGAAGTACATGATAAGGGCTTTCAAAATTATGCTCAACCTTCTCCAAATTCATTTTGAGCTAGGAGTTATGATTGTTCAAAGTTGGGCTCATGAAGTGAAATTATAGGTCATGTTCAATTTTGGAACTTTGCAAATTTGTGCAAATGGCTCTACCAATTGATGCTAAATGACCCATAACATATCAGTAGAGATGCCATGCACTCATTTTCACCATGGCATAAGGATTAAAGAATATTCCCAACACAAGAACATGTGATTATGTAATGATTACATTTGGGAAATTTATGGCCAAGTGGTGAATCACCAAAGGGATCTCTTCCCAACCAATTAGAACTCTCCTCTGCATCAGAAATGTTCCCCAAGATCACAAGATATCAATGGATAAGGAGCTAGCCCGAGTTTGCCATCATTACATTTGCAAGATTCCTTGAATTTCTTCATGGCCAAGAAACCAAAACTACCTCACTAAGCAAGCTCCCTTTCTTCAATCTGTGCAGAGATCTTTGCCTATAAATACAAGTGCCCTCCTCAGTATTAGACACACCAAAGCAACCTGAATTCTTGCTTTCTCTTACTCTCCCTCATGCTTATGGTTTTCAAGAGTTCTTTGGCAAGAAGAATCGAATTCTTCAAACCAGAGCTTTTCTTTTGAAATTAAGCCTTCTAACATCTCAAGGAGGTTCATTAGAAGTGATCCAAGTACCTGGAAAACTTCTGAAAGTGCAAGAACACCATCTTCACTTTCATTTTGAAGCTCAAGCAGTTGGAGGTCTGTAGAATAATTTAGAGGGTGTCAAACAAATCTAAGCACATCAACATGTTCCTAGAGGTGTAGTGAAGCTATTCAGATGCCTGCAGCACATCTGTAACCACATAATCACCAACCTCCATGTTCACTTGAAGCTCAAATAGTAGGTGTTGAGTAGGGCAATTCTGAAGCATTCAAGTTGCAATAAGCATTCAGTTAGCATCACTGAGTCACCAGGAAGCTTTCAGGATCATTCATACATAGCCAGAAGCTCTCCACCATAGCCATCGACCTCCATTTTCAGAGGTATATTTTCAAACTCTAACACTCTTATTTAAGTAATCTTTGCAATATATCTCGATACCAGTTCATTCAGCATCCTCAGAGGATTAAAAAACCTCTATCACCATTCATTTATTCTTTAGCATCATCATTTAATTTTGTTTTTAAATTTTAGGGTTCTTCACGTATTTTAGTTAATTCAGTAGATATAGTTAATATAAATTCATATTAGTTATATATCTGGAATCGTGAGTGAATTTGGAGTAAGTTTGTTCTTTACACTTTTGCAATTGGTTGAGATTTGAGAGAGTTAGAAATTTAAAAATGGTGGAGCTTGAGGTTGAAGACGAAGATGGTGAAGCGCGCCATTTTTCAGACTCTCAGGGGCAAGTTTAAAATATAATGAGTTAAAGATGTATTCTAAACGAATACATCGTTTAGCTCACTTGGTCACATGTGCTTCCACTCTCTCTTGCCACAAGGTCTGGGGTTCGATCCCCTCCTCAGACCTTTTGTTATTTTTTTCCCATTTATCACGCGTGTTTCACATATAACCAAACAAAACCCCTTTTTAGTCACACTGAGCGTGTAGCTCAGTTGGCTTTGTTTTGTGTGGTGATCATAAGAACGTGGGTTCAAGCCTTGGTGGAGACAAAACCATATTTTTACCACTTTTCCCATTTAATTTTTTTCACAACTTTAACTAATGAATTCACCAATCAAATTAAATCATTTTCAATTGATTTTTCACACACTTCTCATTTATTATATCTATTTTAAGAATATCCAAAAAAAATCACTAAAAATATATTATTTTAATATATTTTAATTAGGTTTAAAATCATATGTTTTAAGTATGTTTTAATACTTTAGAAAATATAGTTTTCACTTGATTTTCAAAACTTAATCTCTTGTACATATTTTTGTGATAAAATCCTAATCATTTAGGTCTTAATTAGGCATAGGCTTTGTCTTTATCATTATTAAGTTGACTGTTTTCAGAATTTAAACTGTTTTCTTAAACTTCGATTAAACAATGACTAAGGTTTTCATTCAACAAAACCTTATACCCAGCAAATCATTTTCAACTATTTTTCATAAACAGTAAATCAATCACCATGGGCCTCTAATAGAGTGTAAGACCCAACACCTTTTATTTTCATAGTTTGTTTTTTAAAACTGTATTTGTTTAGAACTACGTCTGAGTACAACCTTAGGACAGATAAACTATATATATTATAGGACAATGTCCTAGGATTAAGAGTGTCTTCCCAGTGAAGGCTCTTTCCTAATTAGAGATCTTTAGTTCAAACCTTAAGATGAATTATTCCCGGTGAAACATCTTGAAGAAAACCTTAGAACACAAATAGGGCACATCCACCCAAGAGGAATTATTCCCGGTGAAACCTCTTACCCATTTGCTTAGAGCCAAAAATAAGTTCAAAACCACATAGCTTTCTCTTGTGCTATAACAAGGACCCTTGATGACCCACGATTAGCCTCCTCTTGGGCTTACAATACAAGAACCCACAGGCTTCTTAAAAGCGTATTCCCAGCTTTCTCTTAAGCTTGTATACAAGGACTCATCAGGTTTCTTATAAACATAGGAACAGGTCTTTAGTCACCTTTTAGCCTACCCTGGTGAGATTCTTCTACTCTTTAAACCAGACTTCAATAAGCTAAGAATGTCTCAATCTCAGTATTGAGTTCACCTTTTGGAATGAGAGACATGGACAGTCTCTGTCACCTTTATTCTCAAACTTCAATAATTTTCCTCCTTAGCGGAGTCTAGGTTCCACATCTGTCTATCCTCAGTCAAAGTCAGCCTTAATCTTGAGCTTTAAACAAGAAGTCTAAAACACTTAATCCAAAATCCCTGGAAAGGGTTAGCTTCCACAAATCATTCCTTCAAATCCAAAATCCCTAGAAAAGGGTTAGCTTCCACAAATCATTCCTTCAAATCCAAATTCCCTGGAAAGGGTCAGCTTCCACCATCTTTCATTTAAAACTTCAAAACTCACCAGTTGAGTCCCACCTAGGTCAGTCTCAGTCAATAAAAACCAATTCCCCGGTAGAGTCTACTTTAGGTCAATCATTCAAATAAATTCCCCAGTAAGTTCAATTTTCAAACCTGGGTCTTTCATTCATCAATCCTTGCTTAACAAAAGCACAATCCTTAGAAGGGTCAACCTTAGTCTCCAAAAATAACAGAGTAATCCTTCGTAGAGTCTAAGATCCTCTCAGAGTCAATAGATCCCACATTGGTAGATCTTTTCCCCATTTAAGAGCCAGCCTCAACCTTGGGCTTTGTACAAGGCAGATATTCCTCTTAGAGTCAAAAACCCTACTCATAGGCATTCCCTTATTCAGAGTCAGCCACAACCTTGGGCTTTGTACAAGGCAGATAATAGAGTCTCCCCAATGAGTCCTTCTTCATCAAGTAGCCACAACCTTGGGCTTTGTACAAGGCAGATAAACATCATTTCCTGTGTCAAAAGATTCCTAAACTTCAGGATCTTTTCCCTAGAGAGTCAGCCACAACTTTGGGCTTTGTACAAGGCATACAAAATAAAGTCACCCATACTCAGTTTCCTCAACAGTCAGCCACAACCTTGGGCTTTGTACAAGGCACAAAATAGAGTCTCCCTAGTTTGTACAGAACATTAAAATAAACTTTTCAATAAAATAAAATAAACACTCTCCAGCTAGAGTCAGCCTCAATTCTGGGCTTTGTACAGAACACAAATTTCCTCAGTTAAAAAATCAATTCCCCAGTGGAGTCATCTCCCAGAGTCAATAAAAAATCTTTAAAAAGCCTCGAGCTTGGGCCTCATACAAGCCAGCTAAAATCAAATCTTTCATACAGTAGATAGACATAGCTTATCTCTATAGAGAGATATTTCTCCTATCTCACCACATTCAAACAAACAAACAAACATTTACATTTTTATTTTAAACACTCTCTCATTTAGGATTTTGAAAGACTTGCTCTGGAACATATTCCGAGGCTTCTGTAACTTTCCCTAATTTGGTTGAGAATTTTTCTTTCATTCGAGAGACATGTGACTGGTATACTTGCACATACACAAGTAAGGTCCCTCTCTTAATGAAATGAACTCAGTTTTTTTCCTTTTCTGTCACTTTAGATGTTTGTGGTGGAATAGTAGAAATACCTCTCTGTAAAGATGATTTCATGTCTCTTTATTGTAAACAGAGATTTAATTCAAGCTTCAACCTTGAGCTTCAAGCAAGGAACCAAAAACAATTAATTTCCCTAATTAGTTCCCCGAACTACAAAAAGCTCTGACTTCCATTAGGGATATGTAGGCATGAGATTCACAAGGAATCTCAGTAAGCTAATCAAAAACAAAAAATAGTCAGTTTGTCTGTCTTTTTCAATTCAATTCTCTCTCCTAACACAAAGGAGAAACTTTACCAATCAATTAGCAGCAAACACAAACACATAAACACAGAGAAGGTTCTTGTAGAATATTACGGATATGTAGGGTGCTTAAAACCTTCCCTATGTATAACCGACCTCCCGGGCTCCAAAATTTCTAGTCTAGATGAATCCCCACACTTAGCAAACTCCTAGGGTTTATGGTAGATCTTTTTCCCCTTCCTTTTCGTAGGATAATTAAAAAGTTCGTGTGCTATCGTAGGAAGAACTGAAATAAAATTCATCCCACAAGGGCGCTTCTCTCCTTCCATATTTCGCGTGAAGGGTTTAGCGTGCCGTCCTCCCAAGTGAAATGGGGAGGTAAAAAAACGACACTACAGAAAAATGGCGACTCTGCTGGGGACTAATAATAACCTTGGTTTTCATCCAAACCAATGGTTTACCTGTACTGGTCCAACCCCAATGAGGAATTAGGGATGCCAAATTCCCCCTCAAACAAGAGAGGTACTGCCTAACCTCTGTGTCATTTCATGTGTTTGTTGCATTTATACTTGTTTATTTTTATATGTTCTGTATCGGGAAAGGGCTTGATTCCCCCTTGTGGTGAGAAATCCTATACCCAGATTTGAGTGCAACATAAGATAGGATGGAGGATGTCTTCTCGGTGAAACCCTCTAATCTTGGTTCCCAAATCTACTCTTGGGATTTTCCTGGATGGTTGTGATTAACTGCGCCAATGCATTCCGAGACTTATTTGTACCAGGAGGACCTAGAAACACATTAACCCCACTTAAAGCCTTTTAGGACGTAGAGCGGTGATTACGAAAGTAATTGTCACGCAAATACTACACTCAGAGAAAACTCTCTTGTAGATACCAGTCAACGTATCTTTAAGGTTGAGCAAAAACTCGGAGACCCCTAGAACCCGTTCTACATGTAGAAAAATCCGTTTCCATAGTTTACCCTGGGGCGAGGTTTGCGATGTGACTCCATGACCACTATACCCTTCTACGCCATGTTTGTTAAAAACTCTTGTGTGCGCATTCATGCATCCATGCATTCATCATAATAATAAAAACAAAGAGTCTTTTTCGAGTCGTTTTTCAAGGAAACTAAATAACGAACGTTTTGAACTTCAGAGAGAGAGAAAGATAGAAACGGAGAAAGGACTTAAGGATCTATACCATGGATTACGGAAGAAAGAGAGCTAGGAAGTACACCTTCAAGATTCCTAAGGTCGAGGAATTGGAAAAGCTCGGAAAACTGGTGGTCAGCCCCTAGGCTTTCAAGGAGAAGTATGGAAAACTTCTGCCTCTTCTCAATACCAACATTGTGGATGGGATCCTTCCCACTTTGGTACAGTTTTATGATCCAACGTATCACTGCTTTACCTTTCCAGATTATCAACTCATGCCTACGTTGGAGGAGTACTCTCGTCTGGTTGGAATACCTATGTATGCGCAAGATCCGTACTCCGGTTTGGAAAAGAATCATGACGATATTATCATTGCAGCAACTACTCCCTTGAACGTAGTCGACATTAGAACTCATATGGTGAGTAAAGGAGGAATTCTAGGATTACCCTCCAAGTTCCTAATGGATCAAGCTCGGTACTTCGTCAACATCCAAGATATGAGCGCTTTTGGGGACATCTTGGCATTTCTCATCTACGGATTATTTTTGTTTCCTAACATAGACAATTTCGTCGACATCAACGCAATTAAGATCTTCTTGATTGGAAATCCAATTCCAACCTTGCTTGCGGATACTTACCACTCTGTGCATTCAAGAAACCTACAGGATTAATTACATGTTGTGTACCGTAGTTATACGAATGGTTTGTCTCGCACCTGCCAAAGTCTAGCACTTTCTGGAACATGAGGGATGGCCTTTACTGGTCACATAAAATCATGTCCCTCACTCATTTGGATATTGATTGGTGTATTCCTGACAACGACAAAACCAAGATCATCTTCAGTTGCGGAAGTTATCCCAACGTACCCCTTATTGGAACTAAGGGAGGAATCAGTTATAATCCAGCTTTAGCCCGTCGTCAATACGGCTATCCCATGAAAAATATACCAAGTAGCATTCAATTGGAGGGCCTGTTCTTCAAGAACATCGACGATCATGGTAACATGCTGAAGAAGGAAATTGTCCAAGCTTGGCGTCTTGTTCACAGCAAATGGAGAAGATTGTTAGGAAAACATCTTTGCATCTCCCTGGATCCTTACCTTCAATGGGTACACGTCAGGGCATTCAAGCTCAGGATGTTATATCAGCGTCAAGAGCCTATTCCCCTAAGGGAACCAATTTTCCTTTTCTCCACCGATGATGAAAAACTACAAGTGGCATTAATCAAGGTGTGTGAAGAAAGGAGTGCTTGGAGAAACAAGTATCGAATCGTCAACACGGAAAATGTTGAGATTCAGAACATTCTAAGAAGGAAGGATGAGTTTCTTGAAATACTCGAACGACAAGTGACACAATCGTCACTTTCCCATCATATCCCTCCTGCTTCCTGGATCATAGATCAGCTCACGTCAGAAAATGCTCTGCTCAAGAAACAGAAGAAAATTTTAGAACGTGAAGTCGGCTCTTCGTCAAAGTTTTAGAGTCCTTTCTCTCTGTTTCTCTGTATTTCCCTTTTCAAAGTGTGTAAAAAAGGCGTTTCGCTTAATCAATAAAAGTTTGATGTTTCATAACGTAATTATGGTGTTTCCTTGAAAAACATTAATTTAATTGCATGCATCGCTTTAGTCATAAGCACTGACACGAGAATTGCCGCGGATCTAATCATCACTTTCCTTTCTCCAGAAAGAGAGGAGGAGAAGGAGGTGAAGAAAGGCATTCAAGCTGTCTCATTCATACAACACTCGTTCAAGTCGCAAGAAAAGAATGGATGACTTAGAGCAAGAGAATGGAGAACTCAGAGAAGAGATCACCACTCTCAAGGAATCTGTTGAAAGACTCAATAGCATGGTAGAAGCCCTGGTGGTTGCACAAAGTCGACCTCCTCCAGAAGAACCACAAAGGACTGTGGTTTCCGGGATTGTTTCTACTCCTATTCCTCAGTATACCATGCCGCCCAACCGACCTTGGGGCATGCCGTATAATTTTACTCCAGAAGGGTACATACCCCCAGTTTATGAAGTTCCGAGAGTCACAATGGATATGCATCCACCGGAGGGTTACAGACCTCCGGAAATTGAATTTCCAAGAGCAACAACAATGAGTTTCACACAACAGAATGCTGAGATACCAAGATCTGCTGCCATCATAACTTCTCCACAGCCGATTGTGTCATACCCCAAAATTTGCCTTCCATATTCCATTCACACTGATTCAAAATTCAAGATTCAATTCCAAAAGCTTTGCTCACTCAATGGTCCAGATGATCCACAGTCAACTGGTTTGACCTAAAAGTCAACTGATCAGTGCATTTTAATGCACGTTCTTCCATGTTTGTACTCAAGCATTTCTTCGGTTTGTTTTATTTATTTGTATGTTTTAATATGTTTTTATATTTTATTTTATTTTTGCACTTATTTGTTTTTCGTATTAATTTTTCAACAATAACAGTTTGCACGGAAACGATCATATCTGGAGTTCCAGGAGTCCGATTGAGGCGTTCTAATAATCGCCGGAAAGCTAAGAGAAAGAGCTACAATTCTTATGTTGGAGTCGAAGTCAAAATCGGACTGTAGCAGGGCCAGAAAATGCGTTGAAGTTGCAGCACTAGCTTTAGTTAAGTTTCGGGTTAATTGGTTTTGGGCCTGGGTCGTATGTTTGACCCAGTTGGATTGTAAAACGGGTTGTGGCTTTGACTTAGGTTAGGCAGCCGAGGTACTGTTCACTATTATCACTATTCACGAAAAAAATCAAAGCTTGTACGATCCCATGGCAAACTAATCCCTATTGTTGATCTACTGTTCATGTTCCACCGAATCTTTGAGGTTTTATAATGTAATCCCAATTCTTTTCCCTTTCAATAATATTATATATGTGTTGCATGCTTAATTCGATTCATACATAATATTATTGATTTAATTCGATTGGTTTATGTTCCTTGATCTGTTTCGTGATTTAACGTTGCTTTATCGTTAACTTGCGTATGTCAAATCATGTTTGCTTAATTCATGAGTGCTGAATCCGTTTGCTTAATTCGGATAATAGGAATATAAACCGTATAGTATCAATTTCGCTTGTTTATTGTTGCTGTAATCGAATAGGGGATATAATTCGCTTGGGGATTAGATTTATAATTACCAATGATAAGTGGGGAACCCGAGCATTAGAACAACTAATTTTATAATCACTTTTTCAAAACAACTTATTTCATTAATCGCTTTTGATAATCATTTTTTCTATAATTCGAACCTAAACCAACCCCCCTAAATCGATTTACCTTTGGTTAATAATCAACGAGAATCCTTGTGATACGATACGCGAGTCACTTGTCGCTTTCTACGGTTTTATTCAAAACTACTCGTTTGTGATCCGCGCGCGACAGCGGATCAAATTGGCGCCGTTGCCGGGGATTCTTGTGAATATTAACTGATTTTAGAGTCTTAGATTTAGTGTTCGTGCGTTTAGGCCGTAGTTTCCTCACGGTTTTGATTAGTCCGCGTTTAGAGTCGGAAAAAAAAATCAGTTTTTGCAAAAAATTGTATTCGATTGTAAACTGTTTTTGCCTACTGGAAGTAGAAAAATCGTGCGATCAATACTCCTTTACTCTAGAAGAGTAAAGGAATTCGACTCCAAAATCGCCAAATTCATCGTTTTTCTATTTTTAATGATTTATTTTCTGTTTTCATAGAGTCGAAAAATTCCGAAAAAAATATTAAAATTTTGGTGTCAGTTTATTTTTTTGAATTATTTTTAATCGATTTGCTTCATTGTGTTGTTTTAGGGACATAGTTGGCATTTTCACGATTGTTGCTGCATTGCTGTGCACTAGTCCTGGCTACTAGGTCTTCCTGTCCTGAACTTGTTGCTTTTGATCCTGAGGTAGAGAGAACCTTGCACACACTTCGTAGAGCAGGCCAGACTAGCAATAGTTCACCTTCACCGACCATAGCTGAGTCTGATTCTGAGTCTGACTATTTGCATAATTTGTTTGATTCTGATTCTGAATTTGCTTTTGAAATGGCTGAAAATAGAACTCTAAGGCAACTTGCAGCCCCTGATGTTAATTATAATGGCTTGTGTATTGAATATGATGCTGTTGCTGTTCCTTTTGAATTAAAATCGGGTTTAATACACTTGTTGCCAAAGTTTAATGGTCTTGCAGGTGAGGATCCACACAAACATTTGAAGGAATTCCAGGTGGTGTGCTCTACACCATTGAAGCCTGAAGGGATCACTGAAGATCATATCAAACTTCGTGCTTTTCCTTTTTCTTTGCAGGGTGCAGCTAAGGACTGGATATATGATCTTGAACCAAATTCAATCACAAGCTGGAATGCTCTGAAGAGAGTGTTCTTGGAGCGATACTTTCCTGCCTCTAGAGCTGCTTCAATCCGAAAAGGAATATGTGGCATTAGACAAGACAACGAGTCATTGGCTGAATATTGAGATAGGTTCAAGAAGTTAGTTTCAAGCTGTCCTCAACATCAGATTACCGAGCAACTTCTCATTCAATACTTTTACGAGGGGTTGTTACCTATGGATAGAAACATTCTTGATGCTGCTAGTGGTGGAGCACTTGTTGACAAAACTCCATCTGCTGCCAGAGCCCTCATTGAAAATATGTCCTTAAATTCCCAGTAGTTCACCACTCGAACCAATTCTGTCCAGACCAAGGGTGTACATCAAATTCAAGGTTCCTCGAATAGAGCTTTAGAAACCAGACTTGATGAGCTGACCGCTTTAGTTAAACAACTTGCAGTAGTGAAACCTCAAACAGCAATTGTATGTGGCATTTGTACAGCTCATGATCACCCCACTGATACTTGTCCTCTTCTGAAAGATGATACTGTTACCGAGCTACCTCAAGCTTATGCAGCCAACCTTTACAACCAGAACAGGTACAACAACACCCCTGACTTGTCTACCAACAAATATCACCCCAATTGGAGGAATCATCCCAACCTCCGATATGGAAATCAACAGCCTTCCCAACAACAGCTCACTGTTCCATTACCCCAGCCACATCACACCCCTCCAGCTACTACTTCCGGACCATCCTTGGAAGATCTTGTTAAGCAAATGGCCGTGAACAACCTTCAGTTTCAACAAAGAACCGACACTAGCATTCAGACCTTGACCACACAGATGGGACAACTTGCTACTCAAATAAATAATATGCAAGCTCAAGGTTCGAACCAACTTCCAGCACAAACTGTTGTCAATCCGAATGGTAATGCTAATGTGAGTGCTATTTCTTTGCGATCCGGAAAAGTTACAGAAACAGCCCCTGAAAAGAATAAAAAATTCATTGAGGTAACTTCTGAACTTTCTCCATCTGAACCTTCTCCAGCTGAGCTTTCTTCTCCTTCTTCTGTTGTGGTCGGAACTGAAAAAAAATAAAGAAAAAGAGTATGTGCCACCAGTTCCTTTCCCACATAGAGTTATGAAAAATAAAAGAATTGAGGAGGGAGACAAAGAAAAAGAAATTTTGGATATGTTCAGGAAAGTAGCGGTAAACATTCCGCTTCTTGATGTGATTAAGCAAGTTCCAAGGTATGCAAAGTTTCTGAAGGATCTGTGTACAAACAAGAGAAAAGTAAAAGGAAGTGACAGAGTCAACTTTGGAAGAAGCATCTCTGCTTTTATTCAGCCCGAACAAAGTGTTTCGGCCATCTCTCAGGTCTTGCCACAAAAGTGCAAGGACCCGGGAACTTTTACTATTCCTTGTACCATCGGGGATAAGAAATTTGATAATTGTTTGCTTGATTTAGGAGCGGGCATTAATGTTATGCCTACTTCTATTTATAATAACCTTTGCCTTGGTCCCATGCAGCATACAGGTTTAATCGTTCAACTGGCGAACAGGAGCAATGCACGTCCCACCGGCATAGTGGAAGACGTCCTCGTTCAAGTTAACGATTTAATTTTTCCTGCAGATTTTTACATTCTGGACATGGAAGGAGAAACTAAGTCAAGCAGAGCTCCCATCATCTTAGGCAGACCGTTCATGAAAACGGCGAAGACAAAAGTTGATGTTGATGATGGAACCATGTCCATGGAATTTGGTGACATCGTCGCAAAATTTAATATCTTTGATGCCATGAAACACCCCGTGGAGGAGCATTCGGTTTTTAACATTGAGTTGATTTCTGAATTAGTTGATGAGAGTTGTTCTGAATTATTTGCACTTGATTTTCCATCTCTCTCTGATTTTGATGATAATTATTCATGTCCTGACTGCAGTGACACTAACGTTTGTGTCCTTTGTGCTGAGATTGATGCTTCCTTGCAGCCTGATACATTTCCTACAGGTGAAGTTGTTATCGATGAGGCTGTTTTTGCCGTCGATGCTCTTGACATCCCGGCTGCCCCAAGCCTTCCATCCATCATTCAGCCCGCGTCCTTAGAGCTAAAAGAGCTCCCTGGGAACCTGAAATATGCTTACTTGGAGCATAATGAAAAACTTCCTGTTATTATCTCTTCTAACCTTGATTTAAATCAAGAAGACAGACTTTTGCAGGTATTGAAGAGGCACAAGAAAGCAATCGGGTGGACATTAGCCGACCTTCCAGGTATTAGTCCTTCGATGTGTATGCACAGGATTTTACTTGAGGATGGAGCGAAAACAGTAAGGCAGCCCCAAAGGAGGCTTAATCCTTTGATTCTTGATGTTGTAAAGAAAGAGGTAACCAAACTCTTGCAAGCAGGTATCATTTATCCTATCTCTGACAGTAAGTGGGTAAGTCCAGTGCAGGTTGTACCTAAGAAATCTGGACTCACAGTGGTAAAAAGTGAAAAGAATGAACTTGTTCCCACTAGAGTCCAGAACAGCTGGAGAGTTTGTATTGATTACAGGAGACTGAACCAGGCTACTAGAAAGGATCACTTTCCTTTGCCGTTCATTGACCAGATGCTTGAACGGCTAGCTGGTAAATCACATTATTGTTTTCTTGATGGTTTTTCAGGTTACTTTCAGATTCATATTGCACCTGAAGATCAAGAAAAGACCACTTTCACGTGCCCATTCGGTACATTTGCTTACAGGAAGATGCCTTTTGGCCTTTGCAATGCTCCTGGAACTTTCCAACGATGCATGATGAGTATTTTCTCTGATTTTATTGAAAATTGCATGGAAGTGTTTATGGATGACTTTACTGTTTATGGTTCTTCTTTTGATGCATGCTTGAATAGTTTAAACTTGATTTTAGAAAGATGCATCGAGACTAACCTTGTGTTGAATTATGAAAAGTGTCATTTTATGGTTGAGCAGGGAATTGTTCTTGGTCACATTATTTCTGAAAAAGGAATTTCTGTTGACCCTGCTAAGATTGATGTGATTTCTACACTGCCTTACCCTTCTTGCATTCGCGAGATTCGTTCTTTTCTTGGTCATGCAGGTTTTTACAGGCGTTTCATCAAGGATTTCAGCAAGATAGCTCTTCCGCTGTCGAACTTGTTGAAGAATGACGTCACTTTCGAGTTTGATGACAAATGCAAACAAGCGTTTGACTTCTTGAAGAAAGCATTGACCTCCGCTCCCATCATTCAGCCCCCTGACTGGACACTTCCTTTTGAGCTTATGTGTGATGCTTCGAATTATGCTGTTGGGGCTGTCCTTGCACAAAGGGTTGACAAGGCTGCCCATGTTATTTACTATGCTTCTAGGACTTTAGATTCTGCACAGTCTAATTACACTACCACTGAAAAAGAACTGCTAGCTATTGTTTTTGCTCTTGACAAATTCAGATCTTATTTGCTAGGTTCCCAGGTTGTTGTTTTTACTGACCATGCAGCTTTAAAGTACTTGCTGAAGAAGCCGGATGCAAAACCGAGATTGATTCGGTGGATGTTGCTGCTCCAAGAGTTTAATGTTGAGATTAAAGACAAAAGTGGAGCCGAGAACTTAGTGGCTGACCACTTGAGCAGGATAGAGAGAGATGAAGATCCTTTTCCTATTAAGGATGATTTTCCTGATGAGCAGTTGTTCCTTTTGCATGGGATTACACCTTGGTTTGCTGACATTGTTAATTTTCTTGTTGCTGGTGTTTTTCCTACAGGTGCATCTAGATCACAGGTTCACAAACTCAAAATTGATGCCAAATATTATGTTTGGGATGATCCATATCTATGGAAGTTTGGTAGTGATCAGGTAATCAGGAGATGTGTCCCCGACAATGAGATTGAATCTATTTTAAAATTTTCTCATGCATCTCAAGTCGGCGGACATTTCGGTCCTCAAAGGACTGCAAGAAAGGTCCTTGATTCAGGCTTCTATTGGCCAACTATTTTTAAGGACGCTTTTGAGATTTATCGCACTTGTAAAGAGTGTCAGATAGCAGGTACCAACATCACTCGCAAGAGTGAAATGCCTCAACAGCCTATGCTTTTCTGTGAGGTATTTGATGTATGGGGGATCGATTTCATGGGTCCCTTTCCTGTATCATTTGGTTTCCTTTACATTTTGCTTGCTGTTGATTATGTTTCAAAGTGGGTGGAAGCTATCCCCACTAGGACTAATGATTCTAAAGTTGTTGCAGAGTTTGTCAGGTCTAATATCTTTTGCAGGTTTGGAATACCGCGAGCTATCATAAGTGACCAAGGCACTCATTTCTGTAACCGCACCATGGAAGCCTTACTCCGAAAGTATGGAGTTGTGCACAGAGTCTCTACTGCATATCACCCACAGACTAATGGGCAAGCTGAGATCTCCAACAGGGAGATCAAACAGGTTTTAGAGAAAATGGTGCAGCCAAACAGGAAAGACTGGAGCCGTCGTCTAGAAGACGCACTTTGGGCTCAAAGGACAACTTTCAAGACACCCATTGGGATGTCTCCTTATCGACTTGTTTTTGGTAAGGCGTGTCATCTTCCTGTTGAGATAGAACACCATGCTTTTTGGGCGGTGAAGAGTTGTAATTTGGAGATGCAACAAGCAGGTATTGAAAGAAAACTCCAATTGCAACAGTTGGAAGAGCTTAGATTAGAGGCTTATGAGAGCTCTAGGATTTATAAAGAAAAAACTAAGCACTTCCATGATAAAATGATTTCTAGGAAGGAATTTTCTGTGGGCCAACAGGTTTTACTGTTTAACTCCCGCCTTAAGCTTATGGCTGGGAAACTTCGATCCAAATGGATTGGCCCCTTTGTTGTTACTAATATTTTCCCTCATGGTGCAGTAGAAATAAAAAGTGCAGGTACTGACAAAGTCTTCAAGGTTAACGGGCAGCGGCTGAAGTTATTCCATGAAAGTTCGGTGCCTGAAAATGTCAGCATAGAGGAGCTTTCTTTAGAAGCACATGACTACACTGCAACTTGATCAGGGAGTCCTTCTTTCCTTCTCTCTACTTTATTAGTAATGTCTTTTCATTGAGGACAATGCTTAGTTTAAGTGTGGGGGAGGAAATTGTGTGTTTTATTTGTTTTTTGTGTGTTAGTATTTTGTTTAATTTCAATAAAAAATGCATCTTCTTGAAAGTTTTAGGCTACACACTGATTTGAGTCGGGTTTGCGGAGACTTGGGAAAAATTCACAAGATCGGTATCGTTCTAACATCGTAAGTCTCCTGCATACGGAAATTGATTTGAATTTGTTATTATGTTTTAGCCTTAATATCTCATTCTTTGACAGCTCTTGACTAGTTTATTTCAGCAGTCGACACCATCTCTCACACACTTTACGCAGGAAGCCGATGAATATAAGTGAATGTTCCGAAAAGAAAAAAAAAGAGAAAAGAAAAAGGTAATACACCTTCTAAGTTTGGTGATCCTCACCCGGTCACTTAACCCAACGGTTGTGTAATCTTTAAAAAAAAAAAGTTTTCAAAACTCTTTGTTAGTTGGTTCAGCGGTTTCTGGTGCTGAACTTGGTAGGGAGGATTACGGTCCGATCCCCCGCAACTACATCTGAGTAAGCAAAAGGTTATGCCACGCAAGTACCGGAACCCCGTGCAAAAGGATCAGAGTCACTAACCGGTTGTCCTGCTATAAGTGTGTGGAGATAACGGGCTTAATGTGATTGCGCCTGAATGAAAAAGAGCAAAAAGGATGAGTAAGTTAGGCTATGGTATAATAATATGATTTGAATTGGTTTGTGTATTTAGGAGCCTTATGTCTGCATATTTGTGGTTAGTGTTCTTACGATGTCCTTAGTGTGCAAGATTAGTACCTGTCGATGCAAACTCACCCGAAGAAGATCTGTAGCCTAGGATGAGTAACTGTTGATGTTTTTCTGCTTTCTTTTCATTTTGCTCGGAGTGCAAAAGTTCAAGTGTGGGGGAATTTGATCAGTGCATTTTAATGCACGTTCTTCCATGTTTGTACTCAAGCATTTCTTCGGTTTGTTTTATTTATTTGTATGTTTTAATATGTTTTTATATTTTATTTTATTTTTGCACTTATTTGTTTTTCGTATTAATTTTTCAGCAATAACAGTCTGCACGGAAACGATCATATCTGGAGTTCCAGGAGTCCGATTGAGGCGTTCTAATAATCGCCGGAAAGCTAAGAGAAAGAGCTACAATTCTTATGTTGGAGTCAGAGTCAGAATCGGAATGTAGCAGGGCCAGAAAATGCGTTGAAGTTGCAGCACTAGCTTTAGTTAAGTTTCGGGTTAATTGGTTTTGGGCCTGGGTCGTATGTTTGACCCAGTTGGATTGTAAAACGGGTTGTGGCTTTGACTTAGGTTAGGCAGCCGAGGTACTGTTCACTATTATCACTATTCACGAAAAAAATCAAAGCTTGTACGATCCCATGGCAAACTAATCCCTATTGTTGATCTACTGTTCATGTTCCACCGAATCTTTGAGGTTTTATAATGTAATCCCAATTCTTTTCCCTTTCAATAATATTATATATGTGTTGCATGCTTAATTCGATTCATACATAATATTATTGATTTAATTCGATTGGTTTATGTTCCTTGATCTGTTTCGTGATTTAACGTTGCTTTATCGTTAACTTGCGTATGTCAAATCATGTTTGCTTAATTCATGAGTGCTGAATCCGTTTGCTTAATTCCGATAATAGGAATATAAACTGTATAGTATCAATTTCGCTTGTTTATTGTTGCTGTAATCGAATAGGGGATATAATTCGCTTGGGGATTAGATTTATAATTACCAATGATAAGTGGGGAACCCGAGCATTAGAACAACTAATTTTATAATCACTTTTTCAAAACAACTTATTTCATTAATCGCTTTTGATAATCATTTTTTCTATAATTCGAACCTAAACCAACCCCCCTAAATCGATTTACCTTTGGTTAATAATCAACGAGAATCCTTGTGATACGATACGCGAGTCACTTGTCGCTTTCTACGGTTTTATTCAAAACTACTCGTTTGTGATCCGCGCGCGACAGTGGATCATCAACCATAGTCAAAGCACAATCTAAAGCCCTCAATTTTGGGTCAACATCAAGTGAACTAAAGTATGTCCATCATTTGATCAAAGATTGATCATGACTCCATTAATAGAAACTCAGAAATGAACAAGTGCAAAAAAGGTTCAAATTAGGGTTTCTTTAGGAGAAAGTCAACCCAACTTTGACTGGGCATAACTTTCACATGGAACATCAAAAATTCCCCACTCAAAGCCTACTTTGAAGGAAATTGGATTCTCTACAACTTTGTCTCTCACAAGCCAAGGCCAGAAATGCTTCATTTGAGAGGTATGATGCAAAAGATTACAGGTCATTTTCAGGCATCCTTCAAAAGCAGTTTTTTGTCAAAGAAGATATGATCAAGATAAAAGCTCCAAATAAAAAATATGTTCCAAAGTGGCTTATAGAGGACATCTTGAGGTTTCCAAAAAGTCCTACAACTCCCTCATAGCTTAAAAATTGAGTGAGATATGCTTGATCGAAGTTGAGCAATTTTTGGAGGCAAAATGTGAAATAAGAAGGTTCAAGTTGGAAATTTTTGCAAATGGGCCTATGGTATTATGATTCAATCTTGGTCCACAAGTCATTAGCATGCCCAAAACCATGTGCCATGAAAATTTAACATTTTATTTGATTTTTACATGATTTTTATTTCATTTAAAATGATTTAATTGAAAGAAAATCAAATATTGGATTAAAGGATTCACATTAGCCAATTCCAATCAGCATTTATTGCATATTTTCAACACAATTTCGTGCTAGCAAGATTGGGAAAGGATTGATACAAGATGTGGCCAAAATAGAAGCTTTTGAATCAAGAAGAAAAACAAATTTGTGAAACTTGGCAAAGTTGGACTTAGTGATCATTGGCCCTCAAATTCTTGACCTAATACAAGCCTATAAGTAGATGAAGGTATGCATACGAATCAGGGTTGGAAATTCTGGAAAAAGAGAGTGCAGCCAAGAACAAGAAAATTCATCCAAAACTCAAATTCGGTTTGGAGGAATTAGGTCATTGCAAAGAGATTTAAAGGTGGCAAAAGATTCCTTGAATCATTCTGAATCTGTGTGGATCGTTGCTTTGCCTCAGCACCCCCAGATAATCTCCATTAAAGCCACGGTAAGTTTCTCCAAAACTAGGCTCGATTGGTTGAATTCACGACATGTTCATGTGTTTTGACTGCATATCATGATTTGTCTGGATGTTATGAATGTTTCTGGATCATTTAATTGAAGATTAGGTGCTTTAAACACGTTTGGCCATTGAAGGCCGAGTTAGGTTTTAGGTTTCAATTTGGGGCTTTTTGATAGGTGTAAAATTAGAGGGATTCGAGGGCGTAATTAGGTTCGCAAGATCAAAACGAAGAAGATAGGGGGGTCGCGAAACATTTATTCATGCGTATATTCTATTCATAAATCACAGGGCGAAATTGCTACAAATAAGACTGTAGCAAATTCGTAGCGAAAGTTGCAGTTTTTTTGTTGAATTGGGGGAGACGATGACTGCGTGGCAGTGTACCATTGAGTCATTTAAAATTCGCGCGCGTTATTTCCATATTCTCTACGTTTTGTTTATAATATTTGCGAACGTGTTTTCTAAACAAAAGAGTGTGTTGGTTGAATGGTTGCCTTGGTTGTTTGTAAACGAGAGGGCGTGGGTTCGAGCCATCCCTCCTGCATTTTTTATGAAAACGTTTCATCCTCTGATTCAGTGTATGCTTTACCTTGTGGACCACCATGTTCATTTGAGACCCAATCATCAGATCACCCACATCTTAGATCTGACGCCCAGAATTTAATCCCCATACCATGAGCCTTCAGATCTACCACACTGAATAAAAAAGACCACCAATATTCTTATTCTATTTTAATTGTTTAACATATTTTCTTAAATCACTTTTAATGTTTATTTATATAATAATGAATTATTATTTTTAAATAAATTAATATATATTATAAACATTAAATTCTAATTTGTTGTTCGTTCCGATTAAATCAATTAATCGCTATGGGCAATAATGAATTTTAATTAAAATGTTATTTAATTAAAATATAACTAATTTCTATTTGGTTAAATGGTTTCGACTATCTTATTAGTCGCGATGATTAATCTTTCTATTTTTCTTATTCTAATTCGTTATTCTTCTTAATCGAATCAATCGATTACGAGGGGTAACGATACAAATTAAACTATTAAAATTCCTAAAAAATACTTATAACTCATTATTAGTGATAATCGAATCAATCGATTAAAATTGGTAATGATACAACTATTAATCTGTTAACTATGGTAATTGAATCAATCGATTATTGCGGTTAATAGTACAAATCAAAATCAGGGTTGTACGCCCAAAACATTCAAAACACACAAAACCACGACACTACGGGTTTTTATCCTAGGCAATTCAAAATGCCTTTCAAACCACAATTTCAAACTACGACAGGCCAGTCAAAAAGCCTTCAAACCATTCAAACTCTAATTCTAAGGCGTACAACCCTTCCCCGAACTACGTTGACTCTGATTCTCCCTAAGGAGATACGTAGGCACTTGGATAACCAAGGCGAGTCCCTTTCCCTAAAATCTCAATTTTTCCCATATTCACTTCCTTAGCTATAAACCTCAATTTTAGCCATAAACCTTTATCTTTAGATACAAACCTTAGGAAAGGGTTGAGGATGCCTAACACCTTCCCTCGACCTGAATATAGTATCTTACCCTGATCTCTCAACTGCGCGAGGTTTCCTATTCGCCTTGGTAGAATAGGTGGCGACTCTAATAATTAAATTTTTAGGCAGGTTGCTACAGATTATGCATACTTTTCCTCTGCCAGGCGGACAAATATATCATCACGCTCCCAGTGAGGACGCTGGCGTGTATGAAAGATTGGACGAGTTCCAGGAACAGTTTCTGCAAATGCAGAAGGAACTAAAGACTCTTCGAGGACAAGATCTATTTGGAAAGAACGCTGCAGACCTCTGTCTGGTTCCAAATGTTAAGATTCCTCACAAATTCAAAGTACCAGATTTCGAGAAGTACAAAGGGAATTCTTGCCCACAAAGTCACCTCGTGATGTACGCTCGAAGGATGTCAACTCAGACTGATAATCAATAATTGCTCATTCATTATTTTCAAGACAGTCTGACTGGTGCTGCACTCAAATGGTACATGAACTTGGACAGTTCAGAGATTCGTACTTTTCGAGACCTCGGAGAGGCCTTCGTCAAACAGTATAAGTACAATCTGGATATGGCTCCCGACAGAGATCAACTCCGGGCCATGAATCAAAAGGATAAAGAGATTTTCAAAGAGTACGCTCAAAGATGGCGTGAAGTTGCTGCTCAAATTTGTCCTCCTCTTGAAGAGAAAGAAATGACAAAGATCTATCTCAATACTTTGAGTCCATTTTACCACGGACGAATGGTCGCCAGTGCACCTAGTGACTTTACCGAGATGGTAAACATGGGTGTACGACTAGAAGAAGCAGTTCGAGAAGGACGCTTGAACAAAGAATCAGAATCTTTTATTGGTCCTAGGAAGTACGGAAGTTCTTTCCAAAAGAAAAAGGATCAAGACGTCAGCAATGTCTTGCACAAAGCAAGAAAGAGGTTTCAACCTCAAGTTGCTACAGTAACTCCGGTTGTTAGCTCAGCGCCAGCCTATCAACCTCAGGTTTCTCAACAACCATTTCAACAAAGGTCGCAACAACCTCAACAGCAGGTTCGACCTCCAAATTTCAACAATGATCGGGTACCAAGGTATCCTGCCTTTGACCCCGTATCAATGTCGTATGCGGAATTTTTTCCAACGCTACTAGAAAAAGGACTCATTTAGACAAGGATTCCTCCAAATCCTGCAAATGAATCTTCACCTTGATTCAAGGCTGACAAATCTTGTCCCTATCATCAGGGAGCACCAGGTCACAGCATTGAGAACTGTTTCCCTTTCAAGATCGACGTTCAAAGATTAGTGAATAATAGAATGCTATCCTTCAAAGATACTAATCCTAACGTCCAAGCAAATCCTTTGCCGCAACATAAAGAAGCTTCAGTGAATCTGTTGGATCAACACCCCAATGTCATTCAAGTCTACGACGTCCGTCAGATAGGGGAAGATCTCGTCAAAATGCACGCTAGACAAGCTGGGTACGGCCACGTACCACCTATCAACTACTTCACATGTGAAATTTGTCCAAAGAATAATCAAGGATGTGTTGTAGTTCAAGCATCATTTCAAGAACAAATGAACTTAGGATGGATTCAACACATCCGAGTCAAAACTGAATACGACATCAACATGGTTCAAGGATGTCCAGGAGAATACAAGATCTACAAAGTCGAAGATCTCGAAGGATCGGTAGTCAGGTTCCATAAGACTTTAAATGGACTTGCCTACTTCGGAACAGATTTCCATCCTTACAGTAGATGTAGAATTTGTCGAAGAAATTCGCGAGGATGTTTGCGCGTCCGCAACGACATTCAGAAACTAATGGATGACAATACCATTACAGTTCTTTCCAATAGAGAAGATGACAAATTATTTACCATATCTCCTCAGATTAATCAAGTCGAACCAATGCAAGTTAAGCATGACAGTAGGAAGACAGCAATTGTTCCATTAGTCATCTACTTACCAGGTCCTGTACCGTATGAGTCCAGCAAGGCTATACCATACAAGTACAATGCTACATTCATTGAAAATGGTAAGGAAATGCCCTTACCATCTATTGTCAATATTGCTGACGTGAGTCGAGTCACTAGAAGTGGACAAGTCTTCAACAGAACAACAGAAAATGTGGAAAAGCCTTTGGAAGAAGCACCATGTAGGCAAGACAATCACCCGACCAATGCTGTTCAAGCAAAAGAAAATGATGAGATCTTGAAATTAATCCAGAGGAGTGAATACAACATTGTAGATCAAATACTACATACTCCGTCTAGGATATCTGTGCTTTCCCTACTATTGAGTTTTAAGGCTCATAGGGAAGCTCTACAGAAAGTTTTGGAACAAGCTTTCGTAGAACCTGGTGTTACTGTAGGACAATTCAACAACATCGTTTCCAACATCTCCGCGGGAACTAACCTTAGTTTCTGTGACGAAGATCTTCCTGAAGAAGGAGTGGGCCATAACCTGCCACTTAACATCTCAGTTAGCTGCATGGGTGATGTTCTCACAGGAGTCCTAATAGACAATGGATCCTCTCTCAATGTCATGCCCAAGTCAACCTTGTCAAGATTATCCTTCAAGGATTTCCCATTAAGGGACAGTCACGTCATCGTCAAGGCATTCGATGGATCGAGAAAGTCAGTTTTTGGAGAAGTAGATCTTCCTATAACTATTGGACCTTACACTTTCAAAATCACTTTCCAAGTTATGGATATCCATGCAGCATACAGTTGTTTGCTAGGTCGCCCATGGATTCATGAAGCTGGGGCAATTACTTCAACCCTTCATCAAAAACTGAAATTCATACGAAATAACAAATTGGTAACCGTATGTGGAGAACGAGCTTTGATCGTCAGTAGCCTGTCATCATTCTCCGACATAGAACCAAAAGAAGTTGCTGGAACTAAATTCCAAACGCTTTCCTTGGACAAGGAAAAAGGAAAGGAAAAAGTAGCGTCTATTTCTTCCTACAAAGATTCAATCCAAGTTGTAAAGGATGGCACTACCAGTGGTTGGGGGCACATTGAGATTCCTACCAACAACAAGAACAGAACAGGAGTTGGATTCTTTCCAACATCATCAAAGACTACTCAAGGAATTGAGGTAGTCCTCCCAATTCAAGAAACTTTCCGCAGCAGAGGTTTTATTTAGCCTGTTCAACAAACAGTCAATACCATCGGTACGGAAAACACCGATGAGAATTTTGTAGTGGAATGTATGTCCTACCTTCTCGAAGCAGGATACATCTCCCTAACAGAGTCTGATTCTCCTTGCTGTTATCCGATTAAAGGATCTGGAAGTAAGACTCAACCAAGCGGTGACGAAGTTACTAATAGCTTCACCACCAGAAGCATTGATTTCCTCCTATCCCCGAAGAAACCTGGGATACATTAGGAGAACCAAGCGGAAAATTCGATTACATGGTGAAATACTCCGCTCCTGAAAGTTCAAAAATCTCTCTTGAAGACATTGTTCCAACTGGATGGGACATTGATTATGAGTTCCTTACTCAGCCAAAAGAGATATACAAACCTTGCTATTCATCATCAGCATCTGGTGAAGTTATCATTGAGGATTATATCCCCAAGTCACCTTCCGAGGCTACAGATTTAGAGTATACATACCTAGTCAATGCCATCTTGGGAGAAGAGCAAGACCAAAATACAGAAGAGGATGATCTCGAAAGTGTCTCCGACAACGAGTCTCTCCATTCAGAAGATTGGAAGTTTCCTCAAAAGAAAGTCCGACATACTCCACTTGGAAATGAGTATGCTCACACAGCCTAGTCTGCTGAAGCCGAAGAAGATTGTCTGAGTATTACAAAGATAGTGGTTGGTAAATCAAGACCTACCACAGGCCAACTCAAGCCTAAGGTGCCAGATTACATAGTCCACAATGGGGTTCGCCACTATTGGACGGCTGTTGAAGTTTTGACTGTTATTCACACTCCTAAGTAGGAACTTTCACCGTTATTTTGTCCTCTCACAATAGCCCAGGGTGAAGAGATGTTTCATAGGGCTTTGCATTTTACTATTTCTTAGGAAAATGTCCCTCTTTGCCCAAAGTAATTGAGCTTTGTTTTATAGGGTCTTTGTTTCAAGAAGTGACTGTCGATAAATAAAAATGTCATTTTGTTCCTTCGTTAGTTTTTCCCTTTTCTTTTTTCGGAAATTGGTAATCCTAAAAAAAACCACCTTTAAAAAACATCAAAACATTCCATTAACTGCATACACCGAGTCATCCCTCGTTGTCTAAATAAAATTCATCACACATATGCAGATTAATCATAAAATACCCCGTTGAAACGTGCGATCGTATGACTTCTCCAAGCTTTGGGTTTCCTGTATTCGAGGCAGAGGAAGAAGAAGACGAAGAAATATCAAAGGAAATTTCTCGGTTACTTCAACAAAGGGAATATGCCATTCAGCCATACAATGAGCCTCTAGACATCATTAACCTAGGTTCCAATGGAAACAGAAAAGAGGTTAAGATTGGAGCTTCGCAAAGTTCAGAGATCAAAGAAAGTTTGATACAACTGCTCAAAGAATTATCAGATGTCTTTGCTTGGTCCTATCAAGATATGCTAGGGTTGGATACCAGTATAGTGGAGCATCACTTGCCATTAAAACCAGAATGCCCTCCGGTCAAGCAAAAATTTAGAAGAACTCATCTGGAGATGGCCATGAAAATCAAAGAGGAAGTTCAAAAGCAAATCAACGCTGGTTTCCTCGTCACTTCAGAATACCCTCAGTGGTTAGCTAACATTGTTCCCGTTCCTAAGAAAGACGGAAAAGTCCGCATGTGCATCGACTACAGAGATTTGAACAAAGCTAGCCCTAAGGATGACTTTCCTCAACCACATATTGACATGTTGGTGGACAGTACATCAAAATCCAAAGTTTTCTCATTCATGGACGGATTTTCAAGATACAACCAAATCAAAATAGAACCTGAAGACATGGAGAAAACAACTTTCATCACCCCCTAGGGAATGTTCTGCTACCGCGTTATGCCTTTTGGACTAAAGAACGCAGGGGAAACTTATCAAAGAGCCATGACTAAACTTTTTCACGACATGATGCATAAGGAAGTGGAAGTCTATGTGGATGACATGATTGCCAGATCAGAAAATGAGGAAGATCATATACAAAATCTGACAAAGTTATTTCAACGCTTACGGAAGTTTCAGCTTCGCCTGAATCCCAACAAGTGTACCTTTGGTGTCTACTCAAGAAAACTTCTTGGTTTCATCGTCAGCAAGCGAGGAATTGAAGTAGATCCAGACAAAGTCAAGGAAATTCAAGAAATGCCTTCACCCAGAACCGAGAAACAAGTTAGAGGATTTCTTGGACGTCTCAATTACATCTCGAGATTCATATATCTTATGACTGCGACTTGTGCTCCAATTTTCAAACTTCTACAGAAAAATCAAAGTTGCGTCTGGACAGACGATTGTCAGAAAGCGTTCGACAACATTAAGGAATATCTGCTCGAACCACCCATCCTGTCTCCTCCAGTGGAAGGAAGACCTTTGATAATGTACTTAACCATCTTAGAAGACTCCATGGGTTGTGTCCTTGGACAGCAAGACGAGATAAAAAGAAAAGAGCATGCCATCTACTACCTGAGCAAGAAATTCACCGACTGTGAATCCCGCTAATCTGTGATCGAGAAAGCGTTCGACAACATTAAGGAATATCTGCTCGAACCACCCATCCTGTCTCCTCCAGTGGAAGGAAGACCTTTGATAATGTACTTAACCATCTTAGAAGACTCCATGGGTTGTGTCCTTGGACAGCAAGACGAGATAAAAAGAAAAGAGCATGCCATCTACTACCTGAGCAAGAAATTCACCGACTGCGAATCCCGCTAATCTGTGATCGAGAAAACCTGTTGTGCTTTGGCCTGGGCTGCCAAGCGTCTCCGCCAATACATGATTCGACATACTACTTGTTTGATCTCCAAGATGGATCCGATCAAGTACATCTTTGAAAAGCCTGCCTTAACCGGGATAATTGCCCGTTGGCAGATGCTATTATCAGAATACGACATTGAGTATCACGCTCAGAAAGCCGTGAGAGGAAGCATCTTAGCTGAGCACTTGGCTCACCATCCACTCAATGATCATGAATCAATCGGATTTGACTTTCCGGATGAGGACGTCATGTACCTCAAGATGAAAGATTATGACGAGCCGCTACCAGACGAAGGACCTGAGATAGGATCCCAGTGGGGCTTAATCTTTGACAGAGCCGTCAATGCTTATGGACGAGGAATTGGGGCAATCATTGTTACCCCTCGAGGTACCCATATTCCATTTACCGCAAGATTAATTTTCAAGTGCACAAACAATGAGGCCGAATATGAAGCTTGCATCTTGGGTCTCGAAGAAGCCGTGGATCTAAGAATCAAACACTTGGATGTATATGGAGATTCTACTTTGGTCATCAATCAAATCAAAGGAGAATGGGAAACACGCCAACCTGGGCTAATCCCTTATAAAGACTACGCAAGAAGATTGTTACCATTCTTCGACAGGGTAGATTTCCATCACCTTCCTCGTGAAGAAAATAACCTGGATGATGCATTAGCCACACTCTCTTCCATGATTAGGATAAATCATTGGAATGACATTCCTTAGATCGATGTCATGCGCCTGGATAGGCCCGCTCATGTTTTCACAGCAGAAGAAATCATCGACGACAAACCGTGGTATCACGACATCAAGAATTTTCTTCAAAGGCAAGAGTACCCTCTTGGGGCATCAAAGAAAGATAGAAAAACTTTGAGAAAGTTAGCTGGCAAATTCTTCCTGAATGAAGATGTTTTGTACAAGAGAAATTTTGACATGGTTCTGCTCAGATGCATTGACAAGAACGAAGCAGAAACACTCATGAGAGAAATACATGAAGGTTCCTTTGGTACACACACCAACGGACACACCATGACAAGGAAAATACTGAGAGCAGGATATTATTGGCTGACGATGGAGTCAGATTGCTACAAGTATGTAAAGAGGTGCCACAAATGTCAGATCTACGCCAATAGAATTCATGTGCCACCATCTCTTCTCAATATACTCTCTTCCCCTTGGCCTTTCTCCATGTGAGGAATCGACATGATCGAAATGATCGAGCCGAAAGCGTCCAACGGTCATCGCTTCATCTTGGTAGCCATAGACTATTTCACCAAGTGGGTCGAAGCAGCTTCATATGCAAACGTCACAAGACAAGTTATCGTCAGATTCATCAAGAATCACACCATCTGTCGCTACGGCATTCCTAGCAAGATAATCACTGACAATGGGTCAAATCTGAACAACAAAATGATGAAGGAACTTTGTGAAGAATTCAAGATTGAACATCACAAATTGTCTCCTTAGAGACCAAAGATGAATGGAGCTGTAGAAGCAGCTAACAAAAACATCAAGAAAATCATTCAAAAAATGGTTATCACTTACAAAGATTGGCATGAAATTCTCCCGTTTTCTCTTCACGGTTACCCTACATCTGTACGTACTTCGACTGGAGCAACTCCTTTCTCCCTTGTATATAGCATGGAGGCAGTCCTACCCATAGAGGTTGAGATCCCATCAATGAGAGTCTTGATGGAGGCAAAACTAACAGAAGCCGAGTGGTGTCAAAACAGATTCGATGAGTTGAACTTAATCGAAGAAAAGCGCATGACAGCTCTATGCCACGGAAAGCTATATCAACAAAGAGTGATGAAAGCTTTCGACAAAAAGGTTCGACCTCGCACAATCAAAGAAGGCGACCTTGTGCTAAAAAAGATTCAATCTTTTCTCACAGATTGTAGGGCCAAATGGACTCCCAATTATGACGGCCCATACGTGGTCAAGAGAGCTTTCTCGGGAGGAGCCTTAATACTCACGACTATGGATGGAGAAGAATTCACCCGTCCTGTGAATGTCGACGCAGTCAAGAAATACTTCTCCTAAATAATTAAAATAACAGCTCGCTAAGTTGAAAACTCGCAAAGAGCGACTTAGGCAAAAAAGAGCGTCTCGGTGAATCGAAAACCCAGAAGGGCGATTCAGGCAAAAGTTAGAGACGTAAAATATATATATATATATAATCGATCCCGGTAGAAAATCCATAGAGGAGTATTCATCATCAGTAGGTCATCTTCTATGAAGCACGAATACAGCGCAGCTCAGAGTGGAAGGGAAAGATAACGGTCGTCACGTTTCAGTGTAGTCCTTTTCCCGAAAATTACCAATTTCCAACTTTGTAAATACTCCATGGAATCAAGCCTTCGGCTGATTACCATTCCATAAATAACAATTTGAGCCTTGTGCCTTTTCTTTGCAATCAAGTCTTATTCAGTTTCTTAAAATTGCATTTTTAAAATCTGACAGTCATTTTCTTGAAACAAACATTTTCAAAATATAAAATGAATTTACTTACAAAATAAAGGTGAAATTTCTTTCTGAGGTTTACAAATAATAGGAAGAATGCAAATAGTTGCTCCGAGAACGGTCGAGACTCCGGGAACGAATTTCCCCATGAGGTCGCTTTGCGAACATCTCCCGATGACGGATCCTCCCTTCAAATCATTTCACTTCACCCCAAATAGCGGACAACCGACAACCTGGTATCCCCAACAGAGTGCAAGCTACATTTTTCGAGAGGAAGACATCTTCTGATCAACAAAAATTCAAGTCGTACTACAGGATTTCACATCCGCGACAATTCTATTCACAATCACTTTACAGTTCATAATCATCATAGCACTCATGCATGCTTCACGCATCATGTTATATGTCTGCATAGTCGATATTGTCTAGTTAGGCTTTGATCATGCTATTACCCAAGTCACGCGAACCTCAACTCGAGTTTCCCCTGCGGGTCGTAAAATGGCAATCTTCTTCATAAAGAGCGGTTCATATACCCGAAATTCCCCAAACAAGTTGACAAATGGTAGTCTTCCTCAGGAAGATTGTTTGTATACTTTTGGAAATCCACAGCAAGTTAACGAATAATGATCTCCCTCAAGGAGTTAGTTTGTTCACTTTTGATGTTACTCCTCGCTGAGGATCGACAGATGGTAGTCTTCCTCCGGAAGATAGTTTGTCCACTTTTGGATTTCCTCATGTGATCGACAAATGGTAATCTTTTTCAAGAAGATAGTTTTTCCACCTTTGAATTTCCTCATGGAGCCGGTAAATGGCAGTCTTCTTCAAGAAGATAGTTTGTTCACCTCCAAGAACTCCTCAGCGAGGATCGACAAATGGTAATCTTTTTCAAGAAGATAGTTTGTCCACTTTTGGATTTCCTCATAAGATCGACAAATGGTAATCTTTGCCAAGAAGATAGTTTGTCCACTTTTGGATTTCCTCATAAGATCGACAAATGGTAATCTTTTTCAAGAAGATAGTTTTTCCACTTTTGGATTCCCTCATAAGATCGACAGATGGTAATCTTTTTTCAAGAAGATAGTTTGTCCACTTTTGAATTTCCTCGTGGAGTCGGCAAATGATAGTCTTCCTTCGGAAGATAGTTTGTTCACCTCCAAGATTTCCTCAGCATAAGTCGATGAATGGTAGTTTTCTTCCCGAAAGCAGTTCGTCCACTTTCAGACAAAGTCATTAGCTCCTCAAAATGACGCATGATCATATGGTATTCCTTCGAAGACGTCAAATTGAAGGAAAGTATGATGAAGTTTCTTATTAACCGTCAAATGGTATCTCTCCAACAAATACTGGTGAGAAGTTTGATGAGGAAACAGACTCTTGGAGATTTTCTCTTTATCTGAGATATCGTCCAAAATCATAACTGAGACCAGTTTCGCCATCAGACATCTGAAACGAGGGGAGGTTATCACTACAGCTAAGACCAATTTCGCGATCAGACATCCGAAACGAGGGGAGGTTGTTTACATCATCATAACTGAGACCAGTTTCGCGATCAGACATCCGAAACGAGGGGAGGTTATCACTACAGTTGAGACCAGTTTCGTGATCAGACATCCGAAACGAGGGGAGGTTGTTTACATCATTATAAATGAGACCAGTTTCGCGATCAGACATCCGAAACGAGGGGAGGTTGTTTACATCATTATAACTGAGACCAGTTTCGCGATCAGACATCCGAAACGAGGGAAGGTTGTTTACCTTTTTCTAAATATCAACACTTAGTTAAAGAAGATGGATCAAGGTCCGCATGGCACATTTCTACAAGAGCTTGTCTCCCTATCCACCACCGAGTGCGACAACAGGATCAAGTCATGCACAAGGATTTTATTATTCATTGCAACATCTCAAGGACGCCCAAAATTCAGGCATTCTTTGGTATTTCACTCTCTTTCACGCAGGAGAGATCAAGATGTCAATCTTTCTCCCTCCGAATGAAAGAAACTTAAATAGGGGCATCTGTCATACCCTAATTTTGACCCCCCATGAGATGTCACAAATTTCATCAACTCAAGACAAATCCTCAGAGTAGTCATTTGTTTACCTAGTACTCAGACGAGGGTATTCAGGAGTAAAGGAGCTCAGGCAATGGATCAATCAATGAAGAAAATGAGCTCTAATGCAATCATAGGACTCAGATGTTTCTTTTATCCACCCATGATGATCAGACACCAGTCACCAGGACTCAAGTTAGCTCAGGTCACCCGACTAGGGTTTTGAGCCCATCAAGGACTGAAATCAGGGACCACATTTGGGAAACCCTAAAAAAACTCCAGGGGATCAATTAGAGAGTTCAATCATCTTCAAATAATCCATATGACAATATCCACTAGGAATTGTACTTCAATTCAAGATCCAAAGTCATCAATCTCATCTGGCCTACAAATTAGGGTTTTTGACCTAATTCACCTAGACAGTTGACTTTTAATCAGGACATGTCTCCACAACTCAAAACATGGTTCAAGAACTTTTATTCCCTCAACATGTTTCATTCATATCACCCATGTGAGGAGGAGAACTTGATTCATCACAAAAGTCCAAGATTTCACTTCATTTGGAAAAAGTCAACTATACAAGGACACTTTTGACTTTTAGGGTTTTGGACCAAACCATGACTTTTAGGGATCAATATCATCAAAGCATGATTATCAAAGTCATTTGGCCAAAGAAAATCAAGAAAATTCATCAAGGATCAAAAAGTCAACAAAAAGTCAAACTAGTACATTTTGAACTAGTTCATGGATCTCAAAATTTCACCTACACAACTCAAAATACTTCCAACATGAAAGTTATAGATCTCAAAAAATAAAACAACTTCTCACATTGGAACTTTTTTCAAGAGATCAATCATTTAAGAGATATGAGCTTTGGAAGTTATAGGTCATAAACACTTTGAAAAATTCTAAGTGTTTTTTAACCTAGTTTTCTCAAACTTTAGGCCCATTTTACACAATTTTCCCAAATGATTTTGAAGAAACTCCAAACTGATGAATTGAAGTACATGATAAGGGCTTTCCAAATTATGCTCAACCTTCTCCAAATTCATTTTGAGCTAGGAGTTATGATTGTTCAAAGTTGGGCTCATGAAGTGAAATTATAGGTCATGTTCAATTTTGGAACTTTGCAAATTTGTGCAAATGGCTCTACCAATTGATGCTACATGACCCATAACATATCAGTAGAGATGCCATGCACTGATTTTCACCATGGCATAAGGATTAAAGAATATTCCCAAAACAAGAACATGTGATTATGTAATGATTACATTTGGGAAATTTATGGCCAAGTGGTGAATCACCAAAGGAATCTCTTCCCAACCAATTAGAACTCTCCTCTGCATCAAAAATGTTCCCCAAGGTCACAAGAGATCAATGGATAGGGAGCTAGCCCGAGTTTGCCATCATTACATTTGCAAGATTCCTTGAATTTCTTCATGGCCAAGAAACTAAAACTACCTCACTAAGCAAGCTCCCTCTCTTCAATCTGTGCAGAGATCTTTGCCTATAAATACAAGTGCCCTCCTCAGTATTAGACACACCAAAGAAACCAAAATTCTTGCTTTCTCTTACTCTTCCTCAGGCTTATGGTTTTCAAGAGTTCTTTGGAAAGAAGAATCGAATTCTTCAAACCAGAGCTTTTCTTTTGAAAGTAAGCCTTCTAACATCTCAAGGAGGTTCATTAGAAGTGATCCAAGTACCTGGAACACTTCTGAAAGTGCAAGAACACCATCTTCACTTTCATTTTGAAGCTCAAGCAGTTGGAGGTCTGTAGAATAATTCAAAGGGTGTCAAATAAATCTAAGCACATCAACATGTTCCTAGAGGTGTAGTGAAGCTATTCAGATGCCTGCAGCACATCTGTAACCACATAATCACCAACCTCCATGTTCACTTGAAGCTCAAATAGAAGGTGTCGAGTAGGGCAATTCTGAAGCATTCAAGTTGCAATAAGCATTCAGTTAGCATCACTGAGTCACCAAGAAGCTTTCAGGATCATTCATACATAGCCAGAAGCTCTCCACCATAGCCATCGACCTCCATTTTCAGAGGTATTTTTTCAAACTCTAACACTCTTATTTAAGTACTCTTTGCAATATATCTCGATACCAGTTCATTCAGCATCCTCAGAGGATTAAAACCCTCTATCACCATTCATTTATTCTTCAGCATCATCATTTAATTTTGTTTTTAAATTTTTGGGTTCTTCACGTATTTTGGTTAATTAAGTAGATATAGTTAATATAAATTCATATTAGTTATATATCTGGAATCGTGAGTGAATTTGGAGTAAGTTTGCTCTTTACACTTTTGCAATTGGTTGAGATTTGAGAGAGTTAGAAATTCAAAAATGGTGGAGCTTGAGGTTGAAGACGAAGATGGTGAAGCGCGCCATTTTTCAAACTCTCAGGGGTAAGTTTAAAATATAATGAGTTAAAGATGTATTCTAAATGAATACATCGTTTAGCTCACTTGGTCACATGCGCTTCCACTGTCTCTTGCCACAAGGTCTGGGGTTCGATCCCCCCTCAGACCTTTTGTTATTTTTTCCCATTTATCACGCGTGTTTCACATATAACAAAACAAAACCCCTCTTTAGTCACACTGAGCGTGTAGCTCAGTTGGCTTTGTTTTATGTGGTGATCATAAGAACGTGGGTTCAAGCCTTGGTGGAGACAAAACCATATTTTTACAACTTTTCCCATTTAATTTTCTTCACAACTTTAACTAATGAATTCACCTATCAAATTAAATCATTTTCAATTCATTTTTCACACACTTCTCATTTAATATATCTATTTTAAGAATATCAAAAAAAATCACTAAAAATATCTTATTTTAATATATTTTAATTAGGTTTAAAATCATATGTTTTAAGTATGTTTTAATACTTTAGAAAATATAGTTTTCACTTGATTTTCAAAACTTAATCTGTTGTACATATTTTTGTGATAAAATCATAATCATTTAGGTCTTAATTAGGCACAGGCTTTGTCTTTATCATAATTAAGTTGACTGTGGTCAGAATTTAAATTGTTTTCTTAAACTTAGATTAAACAACGACTAAGGTTTTCATTCAACAAAACCTTATCTCCAGCAAATCATTTTCAACTATTTTTCATAAACAGTAAATCAATCACCATGGGCCTCTAATAGAGTGTAAGACCCAACACCTTTTATTTTCATAGTTTGTTTTTCAAAACTGTATTTCTTTAAGAAATCTCCTCACCTATTTTCAAAACATTCATCTGGTATTTGAAGGACATTATTCCCGGTGAAACTCTCCAGATACCTATGTGACCTAGTGTCCATCTTCACTTCTTCTGTTTTCAAAACAAAAAAATTTCAAAACTGTTTACAATTAAACCTTTAACTGTTGCCAATAAACAACCAAGCTACCGGTAAAGCTTTGTACATACTGTAGCAACCCTCCCTATTAATTAAATTTAGAGTCGCCACCTATTCTACCAGGGCGAATAGGAAACCCTACGCAGTTAAGAGATTCAGGGTAAGATATTATATTCGGGTCAAGGGAAGGTGTTAGGCACCCTTAACCATTTCCTAAGGTTTTGTGTTTAAAGTAAAGGTTTATGACTAAAATATTCAGGTTTAATTGCTAAGGAAATGAATAGGGCGAAAAGTGAGATTTTAATGAATTGAGGTTTTAGGGAAGGGGACTCGCCTTGTTTCCAAGTGCCTACGTATCTCCTTAGGGAGAATCAGAGTCAACGTAGTTCGGGGAAGGGTTGTACGCCTTAGAATTAGATACGAGGTGGTTTGAAGGTATTTTGAGTTACCTTATCGTAGTTTTGAAATGCGAAGTTTGCAAGGTATTTTGAATTACCTTATCGTAGTTTTGAAAATCGCAGTATTGAAGAGATGGGTTTTGAGTGTTTTAAGTGGCGTACAACCCTGGTTTTAAATATTCACTATTAATCGCAATGATCAATAGGTTTGATCACCATAATTAACAGATTAGTAAAGGATTGCTAACAATTCTAATCGATAGACTCGATTATCACTAATAGCAAATAAATGTATTTTAAAAATTAGTTATTTAATTTTATCGTTACTCCTCATAATCAATAGATTCGATTAAAAATAGTAACGAATTGATAAAGAGAAATATGCTAATCATCGTAACCAATAAGATGGTTACAACCTTTTAGCAAAATGAGTTTAGTTTTTTATTATAATTAATTAAATAATGAAATGATCGATCATTACCCACCGCGACCAATAGATTTAGTTGAAATGAATAATAAATTAAATCCTAATATTTCGGCCAAATGGCCAGTGGGATTGGGCAAACCCTAATGCATTGATAACATATCTAGGGTTTTTGTGATTTATTATTAAAGTTGATTAAAAATAAATTAAATCGAATAATCGGGAAAATAATCGGGAAAAATAATTCTCAATAACCATGACCCTAATCCTAATTTTATATTCTAATCCTAATTAAATTAATTAATTAAATTAAACAATATTAATTGATATTAATCTAAATAAGTAAATAATAGAATAAAAAAATAATATATAGAAAACCTGGCAATCATCCTGTGTTACTGCTCTTGGAGGGAGTATGGTATGCCTGCAGGTTGGTACGTTAGATCTGAATTGTAGGAAATCTGATGGTGAGAAACTGAGGGTGCACCGTAGCCTAGGTGAGCGCGCATATACTGGATCAAAAAACGAGGAAACACAAGGAAAAAATTGCAGGAAGCATGGCTCGAACTCGTGACCCCCATGCTGAGCCAAATCACCTTTGCCAACCATCCACGTTGCGTTTGTTGTTAATAAAACCAATCGCGAATAACAAATATTAAAACAAACTTAAATGGAAAACCTGACGTGGATCCCACTATTGCTTAATGCAGCCAATGGGATTAGGAGGGACGTCTTTGAATGTTGACTGACTAATGGAGGTCCGCCACGCGTGGTCAACCGTCAAGCATCCAGTCTTCATCTTCTTTCTTCGCCCTTGCGGAAATACCTACGATTTTTCGTACGACCTTTCCTGCGGATTTCCTTGCCAAATCATCTTCACCAAACCTGCATATTCAAACACAAAGAAACAACTACCAAGAGCCAAACCCTTGAACCCAGATCACCTAATCATGACCCTCTGAGTTCAATGGAAGGGTTAGTTTTGAGTGAAAACCCTTGTAGCCATGAAAACGAGCGGATGAGACCTTGATGCCCTAGCTATGGTAAACTTTAATCCGCGCGTGGAAACTTCGTCATAATGGTTGTTATCTACTCTAACCTTCATGCTGATCTCAAATATACAATCGTTATGGACCAAAACACGATAATATGCTAGATAGGAGAATTTAAACTTGAACGCACATGATAACTATGGTATGAACATTCTGAATATTGCAAGGCTTACCCACTGTTACACACTTAACCTTTGATGTCTCAGGAACTGACTAGGAGTGTTTGTTAGCTTCGAAAGTCGCTATAGATTGTCTTTGTTCTTGCCCTAAAACTTGAAAATTTGGAGATATAATATGCCTTTGAATGCAGCCTCTCCCCTCTTTTTTTCCTCCCCTCGTGGCTGAATAAACTTGTCCTTATATATGGATTAATTTAGGGTTATGGAATTGGAAAGAATCAAAGATATTCACTTGAACATATTTGATTGAGAATCTCATGTAAAAGCTTCTTTTTTTGTTCAATCTCACCCAATCATCCTTAGCACGAAATTTTCATGACATATTTAATATTTGGATCATTGAAACTTGATTGGAAAGCAAATCCTTGATTTGAAACTATTTATTTCATATTTATATGATTTATTAATGTTTAAATGAATAAAAATTCAAGTAAAATAAAAATAAATACAATAAAAATTAAATAAAAGGTTTAAGAGTCCCTTTATGGCCCATGGTCACGTTTGGAGTGAAGAACTTAGGCTCATTAACCAAAAAAACCAAAATTATTCGCTTAGAATTTCATGTCTTTCTTGAAATTTGCCCAACCTGTGCGCATCTTATCTCCTTCAATTTTAATCATATGAATGCATTCTAGGACTTTTTAGAAAGCTTAAAGAGTCCTCTAAACACTCCTTTTGGTTTCATCTCCATTGAAGTTTCCATGCTCAAGTTATGAGCTTTGACCCAAAAGGTGTTTTTTGTTGACCTTTCGGAGGACCTGTAATGTATTGGACCATATCTCTTGAATGAAGCATTTCTGGCCTTGGCATGTGAGAGACAAAGTTGTAGAGAACCCAATTTTCTTCAAAATAGGCTTAGGTTGGGAAATTTTTTATACTCCTTGTGGAAGTTAAGACCTGTCAAAGTTGAGTTGACTTTTCTTGTAAAAAACCCTAATTTGAACCTTTTGACTTTGTTCATTTCTGAGTTTTTATTAATGGATCATGATCAACCTTTGATCAAATGATGGATATAACCTCAAATACTTGATGTTTACCAAAAGTCAGGAGTTTTGATTGTATTTTGACCATAGTTGACTTTTAGGTCAAACTAGTCGACTGTAGATCATCTGAGCCATTGAGTGAGCAGTCCTTGGAATTGAAGCTTGAATTTTGTCATGGAGATGCTTTGAGACATATGAGACACCTTGAGATCCATTTGAAGCCTTAGAGATTCAAACTGTTTTGATAAAGTGAAAACCCTAATTTAGGAAGCCCTCGATTAAGAGAATGTTGCTTGAATAAACCCTTGAACCTTGAACCCTTGAAGATGAAATGAGATGGGAAAATTTTTCGGGTATGACAGCTGCCCCTGTTCAATCTTCTTAAACCTGAAGAGTCAGATAGGCACGTCTGCCTATCATGATCTAAAGGTAGAAGATGATTGAACACTAAAATGCCCTGAAATTTGCATTTGTTGGGAAGAAATTTTGTGGGAAATGGGCTTAAAGATGCCATCCAAGGTAAATACCCCTCTTTTTTTTAGAATGTGAAGCAGACGCTTTGAAAGGAACCACTGTGTTTTGATTGTAGCACGGCCTGAAAAGGCAACCTTGATTTTATGCAATGTTATGATGCGTGTAATGTATGATGCAATGAGCTTCTCAAAATAAATGAGAGCAATGTATGTATATGAATTATGTATGAATGAGGTATGTAATTGAATGATGCATGACTATTAGGTATGTTATTTGAAGCATGTTAGTAACTTTGAAAAAAGAAAGATAAAACCTTTGCTTGTTATCGGTGAAGTTTTGAAGAAGATCACTGCCGAAGGACTAACGTGATTAATGACCGTAGCTAGCAATAGCGAGAGTTTGCCGTTTGCTGTGTAGAAGATAGTTAACTTGTTATAGTGCTAGCAAGGTTCTTGCAGTTTGTAGGTAACCCACTTACTATAGTTCTAGTAAGTCGTCGCAGTTGGTATACCCACTCCCTATCGTAGTTTGAGTAAGCTTATCGTAGATGGTATGACCCACTTACTATCGTTCTAGTAAGTCGTCGCAGTTAGCCATACCTACTTACTATCGTAGTTGGAGTAAGTTTATCGTAGATGGTGTGGCCCACTTACCATAGCTCTGGTAAGTCGTCGCAGTTAGCCATACCTAATTACTATCATAGTTTGAGTAAGCTTATCGTAGATGGTATGACCCACTTACTATCATTCTAGTAAGTCGTCGCAGTTATCCATACCTACTTACTATTGTAGTTTGAGTAAGCTTATCGTAGATGGTATGACCCACTTACTATCTGAAGGATAGAAAAACACTTAGAAAGGGGGTTTGAATAAGTGTGACTTTAAAAACTCTTAAGATAAAAACAATGAACACAATATTTTTATCCTGGTTCGTTGTTAACAAAACTACTCCAGTCCACCCCCTTAGAGTGATTTACCTCACCTGAGGATTTAATCCACTAATCACACAAGATTACAATGGTTTTCCACTTAGATACCCTCTAAGTCTTCTAGAGTATTCTGATCACAACGTGATCACTCTAAGAACACAATGCTTAGATACCCTCTAAGACTTTCTAGAGAATCCGATCACAACTTGATCTCCTCTAGTTCTTTACAAATGAATGTAAACAAATTCTTACAAGAGTTATACAATGCTTCTTAAAAGCTATAATCACAACTGTGATATTTCTCTTAAAGTTTAAGCTTAATCTAACTAAGATATTACAACAGTAATGAAGTAAGGTTGAAGATGAAGTTTGAGAGCTTTTGAATTTGACAGCGTTTCTGTAAGTTTGTGCAAGTGTTGTATTCAGCTTCTCATCAAAAATTCTATTTATAGGCGTTTGAGAAGATGACCGTTGGGAGCATTTAATGCGTTGCGTGATCCGTACAGCATTGCATTTAATGTTTCACTCTTTTGTCAACTACCTCGAGCCTTGCTTTTCCTGCTTTAACTGACTTTTCCTTTAATAGCTTCTAACGTTCCTTTTGTCAGTCAGCGTAGCCTGCCATCTTGTACTTGCTTCTGATCTGATCTTTGTAGATACAACATTTAAATATATCAGAGTCATAACAGCTTGGTGCAGAGCATCTTCTTGTCTTCTGACCTTGAAGTGCTTCTAGCGTGATACCATGAGAACTTCAGTGCTTCTGCTTCTGATCTCAAGTTCTTCTGATGCTTCAATAGACCATGTTCTGATTCTGCTTGACCATCTTCTGATGTCTTGCCAGAGCATGTTCTGATGTTGCATGATGAACCTTCTGAGTCAGTGCTTCTTGCGCTGATTTTGTGCATACTCTATATATATTTCCTGAAATGGAAATTGCATAGGATTAAAGTACCACATTATCTTGAGAAAAATTCATATACATTGTTATCATCAAAACTAAGAATATTGATCAGAACGAATCTTGTTCTAACAATCTCCCCCTTTTTGATGATGACAAAAACATATATAAATGATATGAATTTGCAATCAGAATATCAGACGGCTAAAGACAATTACACAGTTATAGCATAAGCATATAAACATAGTGTGTGAATATGTCTCCCCCTGAGATTAACAATCTCCCCCTGAGATGAAAAATTCCCCCTGAAATAAATACTGGAAGAAATTTATAAATAAAGGACTTCCCTGAGTATTTTCCATTTCAGTTGAGACGATCACATATGCTTAGAACTTCAGAACATTCAGAGCTTCTGCTTCTTGCTTCCATAGGACAGCTTCAGAGCTTTGAATTTCTTCTTGAATCATTGCATGCTAGATTGTATCAAAACATTATTGAATGTACCAGAGCATCATCAGAACATCTCTACATCCTGAAATGTTTCAGAACAAACTAAGCGACAAAAGTCAGAGCATGAATGAACCAGAACATAAGATATGTATCAGAGCATATAGTATGTATCAGAACACATAAAATGCATAAGAACATATAAGGGATAAGAATGTGTTAGAATTGCTTCTTCTTGCTTCTGATCTTGAAGCTTCACAGCACTAAGCTTGCTTCAAGTTCCATGAGCATGTTTCTATATAGAATTGCTTTTCCCCATGTATTTGCTTCTCATGTTGAGCTTTTTCAGAATGTCTTCAATCCTGCAAAAATCTCAAAGACGTAGAACTTGCAATTTCTGTTAGAAATGTGGAGACATACTCCCAGCAACTGATATAATTAATCAAATCATTTATCACATTTTCTCCCCCTTTTTGTCATAACATCAAAAAGCATAAAAGATTCAGATGAAAAAACAAACAAAATGAGAGAAGATAAAGATTCATTGATTGATCAAAACGTATCAGAAGATACAGAAGATGCAAGAGAAACAGATGCAAGAACAACAAGAGACAACTAAGACACAAAAGACTACGACTAGCCTAGCCTAGAGACTATCTTGGCCAGAAGGTCATGAATCTCAGAAGTGCTTTCAGTTTGCTTCTTCATGAAGGTCCTGAACTCATCATGAGTGTCTTCATGCCTATCCAAGCGAGAAGCTAGAGCAGCTTGATTCTATTGAAGAACCTCCAAAGTCTTCTCCAGACGAGAGGGTTCACCATAAGAAGCTTCACTACCAGCATTCAGTGGGATAGCATTACCAGCAGCAGCATCCAATGTGAGAACATCATCTTGATTTTCCTGAACAGGAACTTCCTCAGCAGGATGATTCTCAACATCTTCCATCTCAACATCAGAGTCTGACTCAGAAGCATCTTCAGCATATTCTGGATAAGGGATTTCAGAATCTTCATTCTCCAGAGCTTGAAGAATCTCAGCCAGATTCTTTGGAGGAATGGGAGCAGCAACTTCTGAAGGGTATACAACTTCAGGAATGACCATGTTTGGTGCTTCCTCAGAAGGATTCACCCTCAGCCAGTTGAACATTGGGAATCTTCAGTCAGAGCAGGAAATTTAGGCTTCCAAACAACAATCTCCAGACAAGGTTCATCTTCCAGCTCATCTACGAACTTCTTCTCCTCAAGAGATCTCCAATCTCTGATAGGATGATAGTACCTACCATCATCAGCTTCCAGAAGACAACCAGAAGAACCAGATGCTTCAGCCACGCATCTTCTCTGGATGTTCATAGCATCCAACTGAAATTCCCTTCTAAAGAGTCTCCATATTCTCCTAGTAGCAGCTTGATCCAGCTTGGAGTCATAGGCAGCTCTTAAGGTTTCCATCCTCTTTCTGAAGCTAAGCTTAAAAAGCTCAGAGTCTATATCAATAGAAGGTTCAGGAGGATTGAAGGTGAATTTGTAGTCAGGGTACAGAAGGCAATAAGGTTTGGATTTTTTGGAGGGTAATAGATGGGATAGAGAAGGTGTAAAATCATAGATGAAGGTTGAGGAAGATGGAATATCAGAAGGTGTTGGGGGAATGATATTTAGTGGTTCAGGGTTCAGAACTTGTATAGAAGGAGGTGATTGGGAACTGTTTGGGATGGAGAAAGTATTATGGGGTTCAGAAGATGGAGACTTATTCTGAGAGGAATGAGCAGCTCTCAAGGCATGGAAAGAGTCCCTAATACGCTTCTCTTGAAATTCTTTGGAATTAACCTTGTAAGGATCATAGGTCAGCTTTGGTTTCTTTGTTGGCTTTGATTCTGCTTCTGAAGCTTTTCTTTTTAATCTCTTTTCTTTCTTCTTCTGTTCCTTCTTCTTCAACTCAGCCAGAGAAGGAAGAACTCTTCCTCGAATCCATGCAGGATCAACAGAAGATTGAGCAATGACACATGTCTTCAAGTAACGCTTAACAGACTTTTGCAACTCTTCTTTGAACAGTTGTAAGAAGTTTGATAACACGATTTTATATCGTATATTTAGCTTAAAATCCATAGATATTTATAGCATTTTCTGTTTATTATTTTAATTTATTACGATATTACGCGTGTTTTTGCTTTGTTTCAGGTTTTACACTCTTACTATGCCGAATTGTGAAAAAGAGAAGAAATGGAGCCAAAACGACCCTTTTCTATGCCTAAAAGACGTAAATTGGGTGCTGAAGTAAAAAGGGAGTGCAATTAACGACCAAGTGTGCTGAAAGAGGCCCAAAGACTCAATGAAGCAATCCAGCCCACGAAGGAGAACAACCCAAGCCATACAAGTAAGCAGAGACGCACGTCTCTGCCACCTCAGCAAAAGGGAGACGCACGTCTCCACCTCCCTAAATTCGCTCCACTTGAGACGCACGTCTCAAGTCTCCCTGAAGAATAGGAGACGCACGTCTCCACGTCCTGGTCTGCAAAAAGCTCCTCTTTTCACGCAAAGCAACTGCAAAGCCCCTCCTATAAATAGGACCTGTCACTTCACTTCAATCTGTCCGATTTCCTGCCAACGAAGTGCTGCCGAAATTGTACCGCGAACTGCTTTTCCTTATTCTGCTTTCATTTAACCGTTTATTTTCTCACAACGATTTCTATACTGGAAATTGTTTGAACTTTTCGTAGATCTAGCCTTACGTTAGATTTATTGCTTTATTTCATTGTTTTTATTTTCTGCCATTTAAATTCCGAAGAACGATCCAGCCAACCTGTGGTGGAAGTTCGAGTACTTCAAGATTCAATTCAATCCAGATTTATTTTAATTCAGTTTTTTTTTTATTTACCGCCTTTATTTATATTATTATTGCATGATATATTATATTCCATTTAATATGTCTATTATTATGAACCGAACCGATTTATGCATGTTTAATCATATTAATATGTCTGGCTAAATTACTAAAGGTGTCGGTATGTAAAGTAAGTTAACCGTAGGGATCCGAAATAAATTGGCTTAAATTATGTTTTATTAACTATCACTTATTTTTGGTTTATATGTCTAGTTTAATTAGTAAGTCTTAAAACCAATAGAGCGAAAGTTTGAGGGCTTAGGACGGTCAAAGGTTAAAACCAATAGAGCGAAAGTTTGAGGATTTTAACTGGATAGTAGACATAGGACATTAGTTTTAAGGATGGCGAAAGCGTATTAAGACTAATTGGAACTTATTTATTTTCAAAAATTGTTTTTACACTCGAGCGGGATGGCGAAAGCGTACGTTAGGGTTATTAGCTTGCTCCGAGTCAACAGAGCGAAAGTTTGAGATTAGGAGATTTAAATAGATAACAACCTCGTAAAATAGGCATTTTATTAATTACATTGTTTCCAAAAAGCTCTTCTAAAATCTAATGGGATGGCGAAAGCGTACATTAGGATTAGGATAGTAGTCTGAATCAACAGAGCGAAAGTTTGAGACGAGGATTTTTAATCAATTGGAATTAGTAAAGATTTTTAATTTAATTATGCAAAAGCCAATGGACCTTCGGATTACCTTTAGTTAAACGAAATACATACTGATACCTGTCTTTTATTATTATTCTTAATTTTCTCACAATCACTTTCCCTTAGGAACAATCGAAATTTTAGTACTCCTAGCTTTACATAGTAACCTTAGATAACGGTAGATCGATACATAGTACCTGTGGATTCGATATCTTTTAAAACTACACGACACGACTGTGCACTTGCAGTTATCAGATTTATAGACACGTAAAGTCGCGATCAAGTTTTTGGCGCCGTTGCCGGGGACTATTTTAAGTCGATATCGTAACTCACTGTTACACCGTAGAGACTAGGACAATTCTTCCCTTTCTCTTTGAACGATTGTATGCCAAATACTCGTTCAGAAGGAGGAGACCTAATACAACGAATTAACGAGATCGAACGTTTCATTAACGTTAAACGTCGAGCTCGCAACCTTCCCGAAGTAGCAGAAATTCCGATTAATCAGGAATTGATTTTAACTGATCAAATCAATCAAATCACCCTGAAGTTAGAGATGGCTGCTATTCGTCCTCTTAGAGACTATGCCGCTCCTTCGCGCGCTGAACCGCATTCAAGTATCGCACCACCTGCGATTGAGGCAAACAATTTCGAACTGAAACCTTCACTGGTCCAAGCTGTTCAACAGAATCAATTCTCTGGAAGCCCTGTAGAAGACCCCAATCTCCATTTATCCGTGTTCGTGCAATACGCCGACACTATCAAAGCCAACAACGTTAGTTCCGAAGCTATTCGATTACGCCTTTTCCCTTTCTCATTGAGAGATAGAGCGAGAGCGTGGCTTCAATCCCTGCCTTCCAATTCCATAACTACGTGGGACGAATTGAAGAGAGTATTCTTAGCGAGATACTTTCCGCCTAGCAAAACTGCTATGCTTAGAGGTCAAATCAACGGATTTACCCAGAAAGATAACGAATCGCTCTTCGAAGCTTGGGAACGTTACAAGGACATGCTTAGAATATGCCCTCATCATGGACTCGAACCATGGCTGATCATCCATACCTTCTATGGTGGTCTCTTATATAACACTAAAATGACTATAGATGCCGCTGCTGGCGGAGCATTAATGGACAAACCCCATGATGAAGCATACAAACTCATAGAGAATATGGCACAAAACCATTACCAATGAGGAGGAGAACGAGCCGCTCTAGAGAAAGCCCAAACCAAAGGAGGAATGTACGAAATAAGTGGTATAGACCGCGTTAACGCTAAAGTAGACGCTTTAACTCAAAAGATCGAGAATTTAACCATCACTCCTTCAGCCACCGCTGCCGCTGTAGCACCTAACTGCGAGATTTGTGGATTGACTGGGCATGTAGTTGCTGAATGCCAACTCTTGACTGGAGTCCCATCTGATCAAGTAAATTACGCTCAAGGAAACCCTTATTCTAACACGTACAACCCTGGATGGAAAAACCACCCGAACGTTTCTTATAAGAACAACAATGCGTTGTACGCGCCTGGACAAGCACCTGCTGTACCACCTGGCTACCAAAAAGCGCCTGTAGCTGCTCAAAACACCCCTAGGAAGTCCAATCTAGAAATCATGATGGAGAACTTCATAGCTTCCCAACAACAAACCAATAAAGACTTCCTGAATCAAAACATCCACAATAGCGAGCAACTAAAACAACTATCAAACAAAGTAGATGCTTTAGCTACGCATAACAAAATGTTAGAAACTCAAATCTCACAAGTAGCTCAACAACAAGCACCTACTGCTGCCCCTGCTGGCACGTTTCCTGCTCAACCTCAACCCAATCCTAAAGGACATGCGAACGCGATAACACTGCGAAGTGGAACTAATTACGATGGACCCATAGATCCTAGAACCCAAAACGTACCCATGTCACAACAAGAGCCAAAGGAAACCCAGAAGAAAACAACTGACGAACAAACTGCTAAGACTAATGAGAACAATAACGAAGTGGAACCCGAAAAAGAGAAACCTTATGTTCCACCACCACCTTATAAGCCACCAATTCCTTACCCTCAGAGATTAGCTAAATCAAAAACCGAAGCGCAATTTAAAAGATTTGTAGAACTTCTGAAGCAATTAAACATAACCATACCATTCACAGAAGCCATAACTGAGATGCCTTCGTACGCTAAGTTCTTAAAAGAAATCTTATCAAACAAAAAGAAACTCGAGGATAACGAAACTATAACGCTTACCGCTGAATGTAGTGCTATCATCCAAAATAACATGCCTCCAAAACTGAAAGACCCTGGTAGTTTCTCTATACCCTGCGTAATTGGAAAAACCATCATAGAGAAGGCCTTGTGCGATCTAGGAGCTAGTGTTAGTTTGATGCCTCTTTCAACCTGTAAGAAACTCAATCTAGGTGAGCTTAAAGCAACAAGAATGTCTCTTCAACTAGCAGACCGTTCAGTTAAGTACCCTGTAGGAATGTTAGAGAATATCCCTGTTCGTGTAGGTCAATTCTACATCCCAACTGACTTCATCATTATGGATATCCAAGAAGATTCTAACATCCCGATCATATTAGGAAGACCATTTTTAGCAACTGCTGGAGCAATTATAGATGTAAAGCGAGGAAAGCTTACTTTCGAAGTAGGAGAAGAGAAAATAGAATTTATCCTTTCCCAATTCCTAAAAGCACCTTCTATAATTGACACATGCTGTTCTGCTGACATAATCGACGAGTGTGTCAAGGAAATAAAATCCGAACCAAATAAGGAAACCGATATCCTAAGAATTCCTATGCCGCCAATTCTTGAAGATGACAACTGGCGTGAGGAATATCAAGATAACCACCTGAGTGAATGCTTAGCCTTAACTCCCGATCCTATACCTGGACCTAAGAAACCTGCTGTAGAACTAAAAACACTTCCTACCGATCTTAGATACGAATTTCTAGACGAAGAACTAAATCGACCAGTTATAGTGAACGCCAACTTAGGACGAACTGAGACTGAAAAATTACTTAATGTCCTAAGAAGATACCCTACCGCTTTAGGATACAACATATCAGATCTGAAAGGTATAAGCCCTTCTTTGTGTATGCACCGCATTATGCTCGAAGACGATAGTAAAACCTCTAGGGAACATCAAAGGCGAATAAACCCTATTATGAGCGATGTGGTTAAAAAGGAAATCCAAAAACTGCTAGAAGCTGGAATAATATATCCTATATCCGATAGTAAATGGGTTAGCCCTGTTCACGTCGTACCAAAGAAAGGAGGAGTCACTGTAATCACTAATGCAAAGGGAGAATCTGTAGCACAACGTACCCAAACTGGATGGAGAATGTGCATAGACTATAGGAAGCTAAATAAAGCTACCCGAAAAGACCATTTCCCTTTACCTTTCATAGATTAAATGCTCGAACGCCTAGCTAAACACTCACTTTTTTGTTATCTGGATGGATACTCCGGATTTTTCCAAATTCCTATCCACCCTGACGACCAAGAGAAGACCACATTTACCTGTCCTTATGGTACATTCGCTTACAGACGAATGCCTTTTGGGCTCTGCAATGCACCCGCGACCTTCCAAAGATGCATGATGGCAATATTTGCCGACTTCCTAGATGGAATAATGGAGGTCTTTATGGACGACTTCTCTGTCTGTGGAGGAAGTTTTGAAACATGTTTAGAAAACCTTGAAATGGTGCTTAAACGATGCGTAAGCGTAAACCTAGTCCTTAATTGGGAAAAATGCCATTTCATGGTTCGACAAGGAATTGTACTTGGACACATCGTATCCGATAGAGGAATCGAAGTTGATAAAGCAAAAATCGAAATTATCGAAAACCTCCAACCTCCCAAAACCGTTAGAGAAATAAGAAGTTTTCTGGGACACGCTGGTTTTTACCGACGCTTCATTAAGGATTTCTCTAAAATAACCAAACCCTTAACTGAACTACTTATGAAAGACGCCGAATTTATTTTCACCGATAAATGCACTGAAGCATTTCAAACGCTTAAACAAGCATTGATCTCTGCGCCAATTATGCAACCTCCCGACTGGAATGAACCTTTCGAAATAATGTGTGACGCAAGTGATTATGCTGTAGGAGCCGTTCTAGGACAACGAAAGGATAAGAAACTACATGTCATATAATATGCGAGTAGAACCCTAGACGAAGCTCAGATGAATTATGCCACGACAGAAAAAGAATTATTAGCTGTCGTATTCGCATTAGACAAATTCCGTTCTTACCTGGTGGGAGCCAAAATAATCATATACACTGACCACGCCGCCATTAGGTACCTCCTAACCAAAAAGGACGCCAAACCAAGACTTTTGAGATGGATCTTGTTACTGCAAGAATTCGACCTGGAAATTAAAGATAAGAAAGGCACTGAAAATGTCGTAGCAGATCACCTCTCTCGATTAGAAAATCTGAAACCCGAACAAGTACTAATTGACGATGATTTCCCTTATGAAAGACTCATCGCCCAATTAGAGGCAAATGAATTCGAACCATACCATCCAAACTCTGAAACCGACAAATTAGCTGAAATAGCTTTAGCCCGATCTGACGCACCTTGGTATGCAGATTTCGTAAATTACCTAGCTGCTGGTGTGCTTCCTCCTGATCTAAGTTACCAACAGAAGAAGAAATTCTTCCACGACCTAAAACATTACTATTGGGACGACCCACTCCTGTTCAAAAGAGGCCCCGATGGAATCTTTAGACGTTGTGTACCCGAGGAGGAAATAAGAAGCATAATAACACATTGCCATTCTGCACCGTGTGGAGGACACCATAGCACATCTAGAACCTGCGCCAAAATCCTTCAATCTGGACTTTTCTGGCCCAACTTGTGGAAAGACGTCTATTTTGCTGTACTAAGCTGTGATAGATGCCAACGAACTGGAAACATTTCAAGACGCGATGAAATGCCTCAAAAAGGCATTCTTGAAGTAGAAATATTTGACGTCTGGGGAATAGACTTCATGGGACCGTTTCCGTCATCGTTTGGAAATCAATATATACTCGTAGCCGTCGATTACGTTTCAAAATGGATAGAAGCTATTGCTTCTCCTACAAACGATACACGAGTAGTTATCAAACTTTTCAAAAACGTCATCTTTCCTAGGTTCGGTGTGCCAAGATTGGTAATTAGCGATGGTGGTTCCCATTTCATTTCAAGAATACTTGAGAAACTCCTTCGAAAATATGGAGTGAATCATCGAATAGCCACACCATACCATCCACAAACAAGCGGTCAAGTAGAAGTATCTAACCGCGAAATAAAACAAATATTGGAGAAAACTGTTGCTATATCTAGGAAAGATTGGTCAACCAAGCTAAATGAAGCTTTATGGGCTTATAGAACAGCTTTCAAAACTCCAATAGGAACTACCCCATTCAAACTCGTTTATGGAAAATCATGCCACCTACCGGTAGAGTTAGAACATAAAGCCTATTGGGCCATTAAGAAATTAAACCTAAACTACACTGCCGCTGGTGAGAAACGACTTTTAGACATAAACGAATTAGAAGAACTTAGACAAGACGCTTACGAAAACGCCAAAATCTATAAAGAGCGAACGAAAAAATGGCACGACAAGCGTATATCTAGGAAAAATTTTAGCATAGGCGATAAAGTGCTCTTATTTAATTCTAGACTAAAATTATTTCCTGGTAAGTTACGATCTAGATGGTCTGGCCCTTTCGAAATAACTAACATATTTCCAAGTGGAGCGATAGAAATCAAAGGAGAAACCGTCAAACCTTTTGTCGTAAATGGGCAACGTCTTAAGTATTACCATCATCTCGAATACGATGAAAACATCGAAGTTTTTAAACTAGACGAACTGCCCGCTCTTTCGAAAAAATAGTTTTCTATTTTAAAATCGTCGAGCTTACGACATTAAACAAAGCGCTTGGTGGGAGACAACCCACATTTATTTATTTATTCTATTTATTTTCATTTTAATTTTAAAATTTTAACCTTTAATTTTCATTTAATTATTCTATTTTTAAATTATTCTAGCTTTTAATTTTCTTATTATTTTTCATACATCTTATAATATTTATTATAATTATAACTGCCTTCTTAACTCGTGAAAATACTTCCTTTTTATAATTATAATTATTATTATAACTTGTTTTATTTAATTTTATTTGTTTTTTTTAAATGAACACTAGCCTAGTTCTAACTTAATCTCAATATTTTCAACTTCTAGGTTTTTCATTTAACTACTAACTACGATGCAAGAAGTTGATAACATGGAAGTTGTGTTCTGTGGTAGAGGACAAGAAGCAAGATTTAACAAGCTGGCTGGAAGACACATGGATTTGACTTGCTATCCTCACCAACCAACTATGGTGAAACTTGGTATCGAAGAAAGTATCCTACACCTGCTTAACCAAATTGGTTGGACTGGTTCTCACTTGTTCCGCAAGTTTAGCACTTACCGGAAGCTCACTCTGGAATTCTTGAGCTCCCTGACCTATCTCCCAAACTGTGGACAAGGACTGAAAAAAGGAGTTATTCTCTTTAGACTCTTTGGTATGGAGTTTAATTTCTGCATCCGAGATTTTGCTGAAATATTAGAACTACCTCATGGACCTGATGCATACGCCCAAGTAGCTGAAGAAAACCTTCCATACTGGGAGTTGGAAAAATTCTGGGGCAAGATCACTGGAAACGACAACCCTGAAGAGAATGAATTTTAATCTGAGAACATCCACAATCCTGCTTTCCGCTACTTTCACAAAATCCTTGCTCACTATATTTTTGGAAAGCCTGATAATGTCACTGAAGTCACTAGAGAAGAGTTGTTCATCATGTTTTGTACCTCTCAGAATCGCCCGGTCAATGCCATCGCATTCATGCTAGCAAACTTCGAGCGCATCACGCAAGACGAAGTTTCGCCCATTAGGATCGGCGGATTTGTCACTATGATCGCTAATGCCATAGGAATGAGAGTGCCTTTGCTTAGATTGACACCTTTTTGTACCCATACCTCTATGGACATCAATTTCTGCTTTAATCGAGGTATCATCGGTAATCTTGGACCTGATCGTTTTGAATTGCTAATTGATAACAAAGTTTGGTATCAGTTCACCTTACCAAATCCTAGGACGAGTGTGCACAACCCTGCCAACTGGCTTTACTATGGTCAGATTCCTGAGAGAGAGAGCCATCACCTGAAACTCCTCAAGCTTATGAACATTTTGATGAGGAAATGCCTGCATCTGAATCTGAACCTGAAACGCCTCCTGGTTATTATGAACCTCTTCCCGTTGATGAACCCATTCCTGATTACGAACCTCTTCCTATTGATGAACCTATATCTGAGTATGAGCCTGAAACTCGTTCTGAAAATTCTGTTGATGATCACACTGTTGATATGACTGATGTCGAGGTCGAGCAACAACAACCCGCTACATCTACTGCATCGGTGAATCAAAGAATGCCTAATCTGAATACGCACGAACAAGCCATCACTGCGCTACAACAAGATGTTCAATATGTGCGCAATGAACTACACACTTTGCAAATGCATTTCTTTGATTTTATCGACACCGTACATGCTCAGTTCGACGAAGTTTTCAAACACATTCAGTCTAATCAGAACAACAATAGACGTGGCTAGATGTTACCGTATTAGACTATTAGATTTTATTCTAGTTTTAGTAATTTCTATTCCTAGTTTAGATTTGCATTTTTCTGCACTTTTGTTTTCTACTTCTGTTAACACTCAGTACTGGTTTATTATTAACTGCAAAATTCTTTTGATTATTGCTACTGTGTTATGTTACACTGCTATTGACTGCTATATATATACTTCCCTATAATTTTTTGCTGTCAATAGTATTTAAATCCGACACTGTTATGAACTGATGGACAATATTAATGGTATCTGTCAGTGCTGTCCAGTCACTTGCATGCGTGACCCACCTGCCTACAGCAGGAGACGCACGTCTCCATCTGTGTGGGGCCAGCTGACACGAACCAAAGGAACAGGAGACGCACGTCTCCATGCTCTGCCCCAGGAGACTGGCTGCCTGAGACGCACGTCTCCCAAGGCCAGCGGTCTGTTTGACCACGCAGACCACTCTCTTTCCCTCTTGAATTTTGAATTTGAATTTCAAAATTCATCTTTCAATCTTCTTCATTCTTCCCCTATTTATTCCATTTAAACTCCATTAACCTCATTCATCCTCCATCATTCACCTCTTAAACTCCATTCATTTCCCATTTCTCTATTCTATTCAAATTTCAAACACTACCATTAATCCATTTTAATTTTCCATTAACCACACCATTTTCAAACCTCACTATAAAACCACACCACCACCACTCTTCTTCTTCACAACTATCATACCATTCTCTACTTTTCTACACTACATTTCTATTTTTCATTTCCATACTCACCATGCCTCCACGTTCATTAATCCGTAGTGAGCGTCCCGAGAGACCACCTCCCGACCTTTCAAACATTATCTTCCGAGATGATGACAATGATGCTCAACGAACAAAATATGTTGCTTTCTACGAACGTTCGGTTGTTCCCACAAAATTTGTGAACACCGAGTGTCTAGAAACTTTGGGTCTCATTGATGGTGTTACCCGTCTGCTCACCAAATCTAGCCTCCACCATCTTTGTACCGAACCCGTACCTACTTATGAGCCGCTCGTCTTAGAATTTTTGAGTTCTTTCAACTACGACACTCCCTCTAATCAACCACTCTCAACCGGTAGCATCCAATTTCGGATGTTCAACCGTGAATATGCTCTCGAACAAGATGTCGTAGCTTCATATTTGCATTTTAATCATGCACCAATTGCTCACCGCTCAATCTTTCAAGAACTCAATGGTCGATCTTGGGAGGATCTCGCTTTTGAATTTTGGTTCAATCTCACTGGAGAAAATCCTACTGGTTGGAGAGCTCTCCATGCTTCCCACATTCAAAACCCCGCTATACGTTATTTTCAACGTGTCTTGGGGCATACTATTTTTGCGAGATCTAACAACCACAAGGTAAACCAAAATGAATTATTTTTCCTTTACTGTGCGCTTAACAATATCCGTTTCAATGCCGCACCGTTTATGTTCCAACACATCCACGGTTTAGTTAACGCCCCCGCTACAAATCCATTCTTGCTTGGAGGCATTATTACTACCTTAGCCTGTGCTTTAGGTCTTGGTGACGAGCTCCTCTCACTCTCACATCTCATGAAGCCTGCTCAGTCACTCGATCTCACCTACTGCCGCGATTCCCACTTGGTTTCACCCCGCCACGATGGCCGCTACACTTTGGTCGTCAACAAAGTTCCTATTCCTTATGTTTTCCTTCCATGCCCTGAAAGAATCAACATCCGTTATGTTCAACGTTGGAGGCTTATTGAAGACAACCCTCAAGATGACCAACAAGAACATCCTAATGAACCTATGGATGCAAATGAAGAAGAACTCAACCAAGGGCAAGCTGATGTCAACCAACCTCCTCCAAACAACCCTCCGCCTATCACTCTTGAAGCCATGTATGCTGCTATTCAACGCCAAGATCAACTCGTTCAAGCTATGCAGACAAACCAAACTGAAACAATCAGGCTCATCAGAGAGATGCAACAGGAGCACCGTGACTATGCTATTAGGAACGAAAGTCAATACGCTGAAATTGCTACATATTTGCATGATCTTGACATTTGTGTGAACGACTCTCCTGATAGACGTCGCCGTGTTCGTACAAGAGGCGCGAGCAGTTCTCGAAACCGCAACAATGAGGAGTAGTTCTTATGCACTGAGGACATTGCATCATCTAAGTCTGGGGGAGTCGTATTATTTCTATTTCCTTTAGTTTTATTTTTCCCTTCAGTTATTTCCCTTCCTTGTAATGTTTTTCAAATTCAATAAAGTATATTTATGGAATTTAAGTCTTATATGTATAAGTCCGTAGTTATTTCAATTTCTTCCATTTTCTTGAGCCATAACAAAAAAATTTTTGCTCCTAAACGATAAACGCAAACCCCACACGTTTAAGAAATACAAAGCTACTCAAACACTCAACGCATTGAAACTGAATATAGTCAATATCCTTATTGTCCCAACACTCTAAAACCCCCGAGTATGCGTAACCGATTTGAGTACCCGTTGTACCAAAACCACCGACTTTAAGTTTTGAAATAACCCTTAGTAGTTTATTCTAGCAGTCGGCACCGTCTTAGATACAAACTACGCAGAGAGTCGATGAATATAAGTGTATGATCCTCATAATGATAATTATGTGCTCAACCATAAGAAGAAATGTGCCTACTAAGTAAGGTGATCCTCACAAGATCATTTAACCTAACGGTCGCAAATTTCAAATACAAAGAATTTAAAAAACTCACTGTCGATTGGTTCAGAAGTCATCTGGTAATGAACTTGGTAGGAAGGACTATTGTCCGATTCCCCACAATCTACAAGTGAATGCTAAGGAGTATACCACATATTGTGCCAGAACTCCGTGAGAAGGATCATAGTCACTAACCGACTACTCTGCTATGTGCGTGTCAAGATAATGGGCTTAATGTGATTGCGCGCGAATGAAAAGGGTGAAACATGATGACAAGTCAAATAGGTCGAGCTATAATGGCATGATTCGGATTGGTATGCATACTGGGAGTTGTTTAGTGTTGTTACTATAGGTTTATTGCTAGATTCATTATCATTATTTCCGAATAAGAACGCTATGTAGCTGAGTATGACTGAACGAAATGGTGGAAGTGTGTGTCATTTATCTTTATCTTCTTATTTTGCTTGAGGACAAGCAAAGGTTCAAGTCTGGGGGAATTTGATAACACGATTTTATATCGTATATTTAGCTTAAAATCCATAGATATTTATAGCATTTTCTGTTTATTATTTTAATTTATTACGATATTACGCGTGTTTTTGCTTTGTTTCAGGTTTTACACTCTTACTATGCCGAATTGTGAAAAAGAGAAGAAATGGAGCCAAAACGACCCTTTTCTATGCCTAAAAGACGTAAATTGGGTGCTGAAGTAAAAAGGGAGTGCAATTAAAGACCAAGTGTGCTGAAAGAGGCCCAAAGACTCAATGAAGCAATCCAGCCCACGAAGGAGAACAGCCCAAGCCATACAAGTAAGCAGAGACGCACGTCTCTGCCACCTCAGCAAAAGGGAGACGCACGTCTCCACCTCCCTAAATTCGCTCCACTTGAGACGCACGTCTCAAGTCTCCCTGAAGAATAGGAGACGCACGTCTCCACGTCCTGGTCTGCAAAAAGCTCCTCTTTTCACGCAAAGCAACTGCAAAGCCCCTCCTATAAATAGGACCTGTCACTTCACTTCAATCTGTCCGATTTCCTGCCAACGAAGTGCTGCCGAAATTGTACCGCGAACTGCTTTTCCTTATTCTGCTTTCATTTAACCGTTTATTTTCTCACAACGATTTCTATACTGGAAATTGTTTGAACTTTTCGTAGATCTAGCCTTACGTTAGATTTATTGCTTTATTTCATTGTTTTTATTTTCTGCCATTTAAATTCCGAAGAACAATCCAGCCAACCTGTGGTGGAAGTTCGAGTACTTCAAGATTCAATTCAATCCAGATTTATTTTAATTCAGGTTTTTTTTTATTTACCGCCTTTATTTATATTATTATTGCATGATATATTATATTCCATTTAATATGTCTATTATTATGAACCGAACCGATTTATGCATGTTTAATCATATTAATATGTCTGGCTAAATTACTAAAGGTGTCGGTATGTAAAGTAAGTTAACCGTAGGGATCCGAAATAAATTGGCTTAAATTATGTTTTATTAACTATCACTTATTTTGGTTTATATGTCTAGTTTAATTAGTAAGTCTTAAAACCAATAGAGCGAAAGTTTGAGGGCTTAGGACGGTCAAAGGTTAAAACCAATAGAGCGAAAGTTTGAGGATTTTAACTGGATAGTAGACATAGGACATTAGTTTTAAGGATGGCGAAAGCGTATTAAGACTAATTGGAACTTATTTATTTTCAAAAATTGTTTTTACACTCGAGCGGGATGGCGAAAGCGTACGTTAGGGTTATTAGCTTGCTCCGAGTCAACAGAGCGAAAGTTTGAGATTAGGAGATTTAAATAGATAACAACCTCGTAAAATAGGCATTTTATTAATTACATTGTTTCCAAAAAGCTCTTCTAAAATCTAATGGGATGGCGAAAGCGTACATTAGGATTAGGATAGTAGTCTGAATCAACAGAGCGAAAGTTTGAGACGAGGATTTTTAATCAATTGGAATTAGTAAAGATTTTTAATTTAATTATGCAAAAGCCAATGGACCTTCGGATTACCTTTAGTTAAACGAAATACATACTGATACCTGTCTTTTATTATTATTCTTAATTTTCTCACAATCACTTTCCCTTAGGAACAATCGAAATTTTAGTACTCCTAGCTTTACATAGTAACCTTAGATAACGGTAGATCGATTCATAGTCCATGGGGATTCGATATCTTTTAAAACTACACGACACGACTGTGCACTTGCAGTTATCAGATTTATAGACACGTAAAGTCGCGATCAAAGTTCTCAACAGGAGATCTTCTGGTCAGAATATCTGGAATTATTCTTGGAGCAGAAGTTACCTCCTCAATCAGAGGCATTCAGAACATGTCCTTGAATGACAATGAAGAACTTGGGCGTGCCAACAGCTCTCAGAGCATCCATCAAATCACTCTCTATGAGAATATCTGAGATCATTCTAGCAAGAGGAATAGTGTTCTTCTTGAAATCAGGAAACTTCTTGCGTTCCTCATCTCTTGATTCTTCAATATTCGTTTTCAAATGTTGAAATAGAATAGTTGAGAGAGAGACCTTAGTACCTTTCCCAATGCAGAAGAGAGCATACTTGTGATCCTGACTCACATACTTAGTAGTAATAGATCTCTTTATATGATAAAAAGTTCCCAGAAGAATTTCAGCCCATACTCTGTAGAACGGCTTCAGCAATGTAGTTTGATTTGGTGAAGTTTTGAAAGCAGACAATTCTTCATCAACTTTCTCCCAAGAAACTCTACCAGGGATAGCACATGTGATTCCTTCTGAATCATCCAGATCATATAGCTTCCTAATCAACTTCTCTGTTATAACAACTTCATTCCCTAGAACAAAGGAGATGATAGCAGTTGGAGTAACTGTTGCATGTGTCCAGAAATCTATCACCAAGTGAGGATAAACTGGTCCAACCAGTCTCTCAAAGTAGTTTGTCCATCCTTGAACCATCATTGTATCTTTGACATTGAAACCGTGTTCCAACAAACCTTCAAAGTCTACCATTGTTTCAGCCAAAACTTCCAGTTCTCCATACGGAATGGAACAGGTCTTCAGAGGACAATACCCAAATTTGCGATGAACAAGATGTGCTGAAGTCATTTCAGGTTGTGAACTTGAAGATGAAAGCATGAAGAGATTCTGAGATTCGGTTTAGTTCTAGGGTTTATGCAACAAAGATAAGGAGAGAAGATGAACGAAAGAGACGATTGTCGCACGCTCGCGAAAAATGAACAGAGTCGCCACCAATATATTTATCCCATAAGGGAAAGGAATACCAGGAAACCTAACAAGGGAAGGAACAGGGTCTTGTGATCAGAGAATCTAGGTACGGGAGTCGGTTACACAAGGGGAAGGTATTAGCACCCCTCGCGCCCATCGTACTCGATGGTATCCACCTATGTTTGTTTCTATCTAATGGGTGTGTACTATGTCTATGTCTACATGCGAATGAATGCAAAATGTAGGGAAAATAAAGAATTGTACTCGCACGGGCCCTACCCCGCTGCCTACGTATCCTTTTCAGGAATCAGAGTTACCGTAGCTCGGCTAAAGATTTTCTGTTTGTTTTTGTGTTTTTTAGTTAGGCGGAGTTAACGCTCGCGCTCTTGCATAAGGGGACAACCTAGGATGCAATGGAACGGAGATAACGGTGCCCTTAGGTGCCAACGAGGCAAAAGGAAAAGAGATTGGTTTGTGTCTTTTAGGATAGATGAGTGATGAACAGTTCCCAATACCGGGCCACTCTCCACTTTCTCTACTTTGTTTTAATTTGAACCATTGTTAGATGTTTTAAAGTGTTTTTGGTTGTGTATTTTTTAAGGGAATTTACTTTTCGATTCGAATCACATAAAATGCATAATGATCGAGAAACAGATTAAGGAATGAATCCTACTCACTTCCATCCCATTATGTACTGTTTGAGAAACAGATTAGAGAATGAATCTCACTCGCTTCTCTCCCATTAATTAATGTTTGAGAAACAGATTAGGGAATGAATCCCACTCGTTTCTCTCCCATTAAGTAGTGACCGAGAAACAGATTAGGGAATGGATCCCACTCGCTTCTATGTCACTAAGTGATTGGGAAATAGATTAGGGAATGAATCCCACTCATTTCTCTATCACTTGCTTAATGTGATTCGCATCTTCCTTTTATTAATGTTTTAAAGAGTTGAAAAAGAAAAAGAATACAATAGGGAACTAGATCTAACATTCTAATCTATGTTATTCTAATCTACAAATGGCCCTAAGGTCGAGGATACCTATCCTATCTCAATTCCTCTTAACAAAGAAGGAAGAGTCTAAGGGAACATGGCAAGTAGCAAGAGATAAGCAACATCAAAGCAAGAAATGAGAGGTTAAGCATGGAAATGAGAGAGGGAAGCCCCAAGTCAGTAGCAAAACAAGGGATTGAGTGTCCCAAATCAAATACAAAAGCATCACGGTATCATACAAAAATATCCACAAGAAGTCGTCAAAGCATCGCATGCATCGTTACTTACCAATTAGCGGGCAAACATCAATTAATCAAAACAAAAGCAAGTGAACACAATGAGCTAGGCCTCAAGTCAGTAGCAAACTCAATCATTTAGTTCCAATACCCTATGTTAATCTATATTAGTCAATTAGCATGAAACAATACAAAACTCTAACCAAAACTAGACAACACTAGGTCAATACTAGCTAAACGATTTCGAATTGTGGATGAAGTTAGGAAAGTGCCCTCAAATGACACAAGTCAGTATAAAATAGCCTCTACTAGATGCCTAAACAACCACAAAATCATGCCAAAGAGTTTCACACAAAATTACGGGTCATTTGTACAAGTTACGATGCAATCGTCAACCAAAAACAAGTTATTCACATGTGAGAAAGAAAAATCGAGTAAAATGGGAAAACATGATTTAAAATTTTCAATTCCAGGTTTTAGGACCTCTAGACATCCCTAATTATATGTACAAAAAGTAACCAACATCATTGCATGAATGCAAATCGGATTATAGATCAAATTCACATGGTTAATCACTTAGAAGAACACATCAATCGGGTAAAAGAAACCTAATGAAAATCTAATCAAGACATGGAATTGCACTTTTATTTTTTATACACGTGAAGATATAGGAGCCTACTGATATCACACAAAAAATGGGAATTCAATTCTACTTCTAAGGCACTCAACCGAATTATTTTGTAAAACACACTAAACATGCGAAAATATGAACATATCTAAGAAAAAGATTTATTTAAAATAGAAAACTAGTTTCTAAAAATCTATAAAAAATACCACAATTATTTACACACATAGAAGTATCTAAAACATATTTTTGTTTATTTTTTATTTGAGCCAAAATTGATTAACCAAACAAAAGTTAGAAAGGAAACAAATTGCAAAAGGGAACAAATTTAACAACACAGGGGGGTGCAGAAGCGAAATGAAATGCCTTGGATTTACACTAGGGCGCATGTTGGGCCTTATCCTGGGGGTGGAAATAACAATTTTGTATGGCCCAAAGCATAGATCCAGATTCAGATTTTTTTACTTGATTCAAAATATTTTTCAGATTTTTTCATCGATCAAATTACCCACTAATCAGGATTTAATACTCATTCAAATCAAATTAATCTCAATTAATGCTACTTAATTTCTACAAAAAACAAATCAGTATGTTAATTTAAAATTGGGAAGGGGAAATAGGGTTACATGCTGAGTGACTGTTGGAACGTCTTCTTCTTCTCCCGTGAACACACAACGGCGCACAAACTCTCGCCGATCTCACGAACGGACGGTGGCGGCCCAAGCTTCGACTCTGATGAATCCTTTCCGGTCACGCTCCGCTCAATCGTTCAATCTCTCAAACTCTCGGCGTTACGGTTATGGTCGCACCCTTCTCCGATCGAAATCTCAAATCGCCGCCGTGAACCACATTGAGACCTCACTGATCTACACTCTCCATTCAAACTCTCGTTCACTAATCTCTCTGATTCAATCCATCTCTCTTATCTCTGTCAAAACAAACGCAAATCGGCTCCTCTTTCATCTTACTCTCGAAACTTCTTCTTTGAGTTTTCTGTTCTGAATTTCTTCTCCCTTTTTTGAGTTTTTTGTGGTGGAGTCGAGGTTGTGGTGATGATGCTGAATCTTGAAGATCGAAACTGTTGAAGATGTTGAAAGTGGGAGAGAAAGATTGATGAAGGTTGGAGTTGAAGAGAGATCGATGGAGGAGATAACAGCGATTTTTCTGTTGCGTTGCAAATTGTTGAAGATTCGGTGAGTTCCAATTCTTTACTTTCTGTTATGTGAATTTTTCAGTTTCTTCTCTTCTCTAATGATGAATTGAACGGAGGATTTCATAGATTTATTTTCTGGTTTCTTTGATTTTTGTTGAGGTTGCGAAGGTGGTTTTGGAGGTGATGAAGATTGAAGGTGGTAGAGAGTGAAGGAAGAGGGAGAGTATTGAAGAGAATCGTGAATGTGAAGATGATGAAGATGGAAGGAATGATGATGAACGGTGAAGGTTCTTGGAGAGGCTCAAAATCTGTTACGTTTTCGGTTATGAAGTGAGTCTCATTTCTGAACCAATTCCCTCCTTTTCCTCTGATATTTTTCTGTTATCGATTTTTTGGTTATGGATTTTTCTTCTTCTGATTTCTGTTTACTCTTCTTTTTGGTTTTCTGTTATGAATGCTGCCACTCTTCAATTTGTTATGCGATCTTTTGGCTTGGTATTACGGTTTTTTAATTGTTGAAATTACAAGTGGATTTTTGATTTTGTATAGCATTTGGTGAACCGTTTTTCTTCTTCTGTTTCTGCTTGCAGGTTTGGTGAAGGGCGGTTCTGTGAAGTGCAGCCGGTTGATGTGCAGGCTTGCGGTCCGGTTTAGTATCGAACCGGTTTCTCGTTTCCGCTATTGGGTTTGGCTTCGACGGAAGATATATTTCCTGTGAACAAAAAAACGGTGAAGAGAAGCTTGAAACAACTAGAAATTAGGATGGGCCCTTTTTTTTGCAATTTGATTTTTGTAATGGATATGTGATGGGCTTGAATGAAAGTATAGATTGGTGAAAATGAACTTGAACTTTGATTTGTGGACTTTGTTTTATCAATAAAATTGAATGATGAAAAACATTTGAATGAGATATGAGCACATAACATTGTGAGACTTGTAGCAATCCTCATTACCAATTCAATGATCTTGCAAGTTTAAAACTTTATACAATCTTGAACAAAATTCGAAGTTATGGAAACATCCGAATCAAATTAAAATCCAATTGTCTTGCACTCTTAATGAACTTCTAACTCAATTCTCCAAACCAAGTTAACTTGTTTTTGAAGTACCAAGAATATGATGCGGCCAAAAATTGTATTGATCAAGATGATTGAACAAGTCAAACTCCCATGTCATTCCACTTGCATTTCAACCCACCACAACAATAACGTTTTGAGAAATTCTTGAATAAGGGAAGAGTTGAAACACCTAAGAATCTCTTGACATGAAATCCAATTGACCTTTGCTGATGTACTTTAACAAACTCGGACACCACAAATAAGAAACTCTAACTCAGCGACCCTCAGTCAAACTTTTGATGGATGCGCGCACCTTGTAACTTGAAGAAGAAGAAGTCTATGAATCAACCCTAATACGCATTTCAATACATACAGGGAAACCAGTTGAAACAGATTGATTTAAGGTGGGAGCCTCAAAGCTATGTGGAAGCCCTTCACTTTTAAACAATGATCCCAAGCCAAATTTATTGATTAATGATGCATGATATGTTAGATGACCTAATGGGAAGTATGTACGTGAGACTATGAAATGCATAAGTTTAAGCCAGATAAAATTGAAAGGGTAGGACAAATTTGGGGCATGACAGCTGCCCCTATTTAATCGTCTTAAACTTGAAGGTGAGATTGGTGTTTGCCTTTCGAAGATTCAAGGTAGAAGATGATTAAATATCAAAATACCAGAAATTTGTCCTAGAGAGAAGATGGTGTAAGTGTTATCCTTATTTTTCGTTTTTAATATCTGCTGGAGAAAGAGAATTTTGTTTCTTCTTTTTTTTTTTTTGATGGAAAAGTTTATGGTGAGTAATGGTTGAATGGGGATAGCTAGTAACGTAGCCAAGGTGCCAATACGAGGTTCTCAAAGGAGGTGGTTGTTACGTGTGAAACTGTGGTCGGAAAATACGGGTTTGATGGAAAGGTAGGACCTACGATCCGTGACTCGGAACTAGGGTAAGGTTAACGGACCTACGACCCACAAGAATTGAAAAAAGATGAAAATAAGGTCAACGGACCTACGATCCACAAGAAATGAAAAAGATGGGGATAAGGTCAACAGACCTACGATCCACAAGAAACGAAAAAGATGTGGATAAGGTCAACGGACCTACGTTCCACAAGAGATGAAAAAGATGAGGATAAGGTCAACGGACCTACGATCCACAAGAACGAAAAAGATGAGGATAAGGTCAACAGACCTACGATCCACAAGAAATGAAAAAGATGAGGATAAGGTCAACGGACCTACGATCCACAAGAAACGAAAAAGATGGGGATAAGGTCAACAGACCTACGATCCACAAGAAACGAAAAAGATGAGGATAAGGTCAACGGACCTACGTTCCACAAGAGATGAAAAAGATGAGGATAAGGTCAACGGACCTACGATCCACAAGAACGAAAAAGATGAGGATAAGGTCAACGGACCTACGATCCACAAGAAATGAAAAAGATGAGGATAAGGTCAACGGACCTACGATCCACAAGAAACGAAAAAGATGAGGATAAGGTCAACGGACCTACGTTCCACAAGAGATGAAAAAGATGAGGATAAGGTCAACGGACCTACGATCCACAAGAACGAAAAAGATGAGGATAAGGTCAACGGACCTACGATCCACAAGAAATGAAAAAGATGAGGATAAGGTCAACGGACCTACGATCCACAAGAAACGAAAAAGATGAGGATAAGGTCAAAGGACCTACGATCCACAAGAAATGAGAAAGATGAGGATAAGGTCAACGAACCTACGATCCACAAGAATGAAAAGGATGAGGATAAGGTCAACGGACCTACGATCCACAAGAATTGAAAGAGATGAGGATAAGGTCAACGGACCTACGATCCACAAGAATGCAAAGGATGAGGATAAGGTCAACGGACCTACGATCCACAAGAATGAAAAGATGAGGATAAGGTCAACGGACCTACGATCCACAAGAATGAAAAGGATGAGGATAAGGTCAACGGACCTACGATCCACAAGAATGAAAAAGATGAGGATAAGGTCAACGGACCTACGATCCACAAGAATGAAAAGATGAGGATAAGGTCAACGTACCTACGATCCACAAGAATGAAAAGGATGAGGATAAGGTCAACGGACCTACGATCCACAAGAATGAAAAAGATGAGGACAAGGTCAACGGACCTACGATCCACAAGAATGAAAAGATGAGGATAAGGTCAACGGACCTACGATCCACAAGAATGAAAAGATGAGGATAAGGTCAACGGACCTACGATCCACAAGAATGAAGAGAATGAGGGTAAACAACGAGGCCGGAGCACGAGAAGATTATTGAAAACACTTAGGCTGGGGATTGAGAAAACAAAGTATCGGCACTGTGGGCGGAGGAGATTTGTAATGGAGTAGCAGATATCAATTGGAGTTTGTAAGGACAACTTTTTCTGTGGGGATGTATCATCGGCTTGATTGAGTGCTGATTTGTATTATCTGGCTTATGCTATGCATGTTTGAATTTTTATGTGGCGTAATGATCTGCTTCGATGGATATGCTACGCTTTTGAGGATGCAATGTTATATGCAATGAATACTATATGCAGAGTGCCAAATAAAGGCATTAGTGAGGTAAACACCAGGGAGAACCCCCTTAGTGTTAAGAATTATGTACAGATGCCAATAGATATTGGACTTTGACTTGCAAGATGCCCCTTCTGGTTGTTGGCTTGTAGAGTGTAGAATAACTTCTGACCTCTCACCATGTGCCACTGCTTGGAATATTTTCAACTTGAGGAGATTCCCTCGATTCACCATGTCGGGGATGAGAGATCCAAGTAAGGAGCCTTGGTTAGGGAAGTAGATCAACTCCTAGGAGAAATAAACTCCTATATTTGAGGAATGGAACAAACTCTCGGGAGAAATAGACTCCATGCTTGGGGAGAGACCAAGGTTCCAGGAGAAATAAACTCCTATGGTCATGGAGCGACAAAAAACTCAGAATTGTGCCCCAAGCTTCGTGACTTATGGAGGAATTTGCCCCAAAGGATCCTTGGAGAGATTTGTTGAATCTCGACTTAACTGCCCCAGATTGGTCAAACTCAAGAGATATTCCTCGACATGATTGCCCCAGATTGATCGAAGCTTGAAGAGATTTATCGACATGATTTCCCCAGATATGTTGAATTTGAGAGGTCAAACCTCGATTCAATTGCCCCTGATTAGGTACATCTTGCTAGAATCCTCAGGCTTTCTTTGTTTTGAAGTCAAAGAAACATGGAAACAAACTTTACCACGCTCAACGGAGTCTTCAAACTCTTCCCCTCAGGGTAATCAAAGGAAGCATTAACTGTTCATGCCCAACGGATTTTCAGGAAACCTGCCCCTTTGATGGTCAACATTTGAAATGATTGGCTTTTACTCCTCAAAGTTCTCAAGTCTCTTGTACTTTGACATGATCAAGTTACTCACTGATTCTCATCCTTGAAAACTTCCTTGATGTTAAGCACATATTTCGCATGCAAAAGAATGTTAATTCTAAGAATGATAATTCTAATGCAAAGCCTATGTTAGTCTTGAAGTTGTAAAAACTTTTTGTGAAATGAGGTTGCGACCTCTTGTGACCGAATCACTAGTTGACACAACCTCGATTTTTTTGCATATGGAAGATGAATCAAACATACGATACCAACATGGATATGAGTCACGCTTCATTGGGAGTCAGTTAAACGCTATCTCTTCGGGGTGCGCTTTCAAGATAAACCCTACTTCAATTAGGACTTTTAAGGGTTGTAACTTGGCCGGGTTCACGGTTTTTAGAAAACAAAGGATTTTTAGGCTCAAAATTATTTGTACCCACCCCCTTCGTGATGTTCTCCATTCCTAGGTTCAATTAACTCGACATGAGTGTTCATCCCTCACAAGGAATTTAGAAATGGTTGAGGAATCAATAAGGTTCTTTGGACATGGCGGTCGCTCACCTTTTATTCTTCTGATTCATTGTCACACGACTTTGTTCTTGCTTGGTAATTTCATCATCTTTTTTTTTTGCTTCTTTTGTCATTTTTCTTTTCATCCTTTTCTTCTCTTTTTTTTTTTCCATTTCTTTTTTTTGCTATTTTTTTTAACAAGTCGTGTGACCTCGCATTATCTTTGATTCGTTGGAGGTGATTGCGACTGCCTCAGTCCCTTGTTTTGATGAAGGATTACCATTGTGGTATCGTCATCTCTTGATCTCTTGATGGAATAAGGATAATCATTGCGGTTTTGACATTCCTCAACCTTTTGAAGGATAACCATTGTTGTATCCTTAGATGCATACCCTTTTGGTGAGTTTTGAACACTCGATCAAGTTAAATGAACACTACCCTGCCCCAAGGTTAAAATAAGGGTCTTTATGATTAGAAAAGAAACTCCTGCTTCAAGGCTCAAAGGGGTTATCGAGGGTCTATCTCCCATATATCTCCGGTGTTTGGGGATTTGAAATAATGCCTGTACATCCTCAGTAGGATTTTATTCAAAAGCATACAATGGGAGATTTTGCATTTTATTTTTCATCATTCTCCCTCAGCTTTTTGCCTAAGCAAGCGATTAGTAAAGTTGGTATCGTATGCAAGCAAATCATTTTATGAGTGATAACGAATGGATTACTTCAAGACAAACATAAACAGTGTATTATGATTTTCATTCAGAAATTAACAAGTTTTTACATGCTAGCAATGCTTAAACAAACAATGAAATGTTGCAAATGAGAATGCAATGAAGAACTGAATGGCCGCCATTGTTGAGGAGACTTGACTCCGTATGGACTTATTGCTCTTGAATACTTTCTACAATTTTGATGCCCTCTTGAGACTTCAGTTTGTGCATGAACCTCGTGATATGAATCAGCCATGTCTTGCACCTTGTCTCTGAATGACATACAATCCTCAGTTGAATGGCTTTGTGCCCCAACATGGTAGTCACTTAGCATCACCATTACTTCCCAAAAGAAAATTCCAACGAAGTTGCCCAAGAGTTGTAAATTTTTTCCTTATTTAGGGATTCGAGCAATGCGAGTGATGCAATGCTCAAGATAAGAGTACGTCTTGCTTATCCCTCAATCGGGAGCCCTAAGTATAGTTGCTAGAGTAGTAATCGCCATCATAAATGGAAGAAACTTGTACGGTTATCAAATTGAAGAGATCTTTCGTGGTGAAGAAGACCCAATACACGAATCTTAACCAATTGAAATTCCGACAAATGGGGAAGCAAATGAGCACAAGGCAATCACATTGTCGCTACCGCGAAAATTAACAGAGTCGCCACTAACATATTTATCCTGAAAAGGAAGGGAATGCCAGCAAACCACAAAACAAAACAACGGTCTCACGACCAGAGAAAAAGGGTAAGGGAGTCGGTTACGCGAGGGGAAGGTGTTAGCACTCCTCGCGCCCATCGTACTCGATGGTATCCACGCCAGTGTATAAACCTATGGGTGTGTAAGCAAAATGCGCTAATCTGGACTAAAATGCATGCAAAATGTAGGGAAAAGAAAGAGTTATACTCGCACGGGCCCTACCCCGCTGCCTACGTATCCGTTTTGTGGAATCAGAGCTACCGTAGCTCGGCTAACTAATTTCTGTTTGTTTTGTATTTTAGGTGAACAAGTTACATTCACACTCCGCTGCTCGACCTTTGGAGACTTATGCTTGGGAATGGAGCGGAAATAACAAGCTCTTAAGAAAAGAAAATCAAAGAGTGTGGTTTGTGTTTTAAAGAATGCATGAGGAAGACCTAAGCTAAGGGGGAAAGCTTGCTACCTAATGTTATCATACAAAGGGTATAAGTCTAAACTAAACTAATCAACCTACAAGGGACAAGGGAATGCAAACAATATAGCACACAAACGAGCATCCACTCGTGAAGCAAACAAACCAAAGGCACTGGCCAAGTGGTAGAAAGGCGGTCCCGCCATAGCCAATGGGAGCAGCTCAACCCAAGTCAACCAAGCATTAGACCTCGTGAAAATGATCGGGCCATAGACAAGAGGGCGGACCCCTCTCAGCAACCAAGCCGTCACGGATCGTAAAGGAAAACGGTGCGTGCGTACACCGAGCATCAACGTCGAGCAACGTGAGCTATAGGAAAGGCGGGGGTCCGGCTACATGAACCCTTTTCCTGACATACTCGATAACAAGATCTTTTGCACGTTCGGAAGCGAGCAACGCGAGGCGTGCGCATACCAAACAGACTCGATGAGACTAGGCGGGGGTTGATTACGAACCCTTGACCGCATGCCTTCCATGAGGACTTAACGGAGTGCCATATAGGACTTATTACACCGTGACTCACTGCCGCAAAGCACAAATATAAACACACCAACAAAAACAGAGCCTCTTTCGAGGACTTGGCCAGATGCATGTCTGGGTCCTACTTCTCATGTTATAGGATGATGCGGAAAGCAGTAAAAGGGACAAGGAGACGATACCGAACGGATAGCAAATCCGCAATGAGCTAGCTAGCATAAGCAGAGAAGAAACTTCACGTAATCTAACATCCATCAAAGCCAGGAGTCCAGCATAAGCGTCAAAGCGATGCGGTGTGAAAATAAATCATAACCGCTATGTGGTGCGTATCAAACACAACCACACAAGCAACCTGCAAGAGAACACAAGCCAGACAATACAGGAATATACATCTTAATGAATGAGAGATCAGATGAATCGCATCGAAATAGTTCGTGTCCCACAAATAAAGTGGAACACGCCGCAAATCAATCGCACTGGAAGCGAATTCGTGTCCCACAAATAAAGTGGAACACAGAGCAATCAAATCACAATCGAACCCTCTCAAAGTACCTCGCACATCTCAGCAAACAAATCAGTAATAACAAGGAGACACACACCCTCCACAGAAAATAATAGAAGTTAAATTCTAAGTAAATTCTAAAATAAAAATCTAACAAGATTAAATTGTTTTTTTATGGCATTTTTATCTAAGAATAAGAACAAAACTATGTACAAAATATTAAAATTCTAACAAGAAAATAATACATGTTTTTATTCATTTTTATCATTAATGCGAGAAAGCTAATCAAATATCATATTTTTTCATGGCATTTTCCAAAGAATTAAAACTAAACTATGTAACAAAACAAATAAATTCTAACAAGAGAACATATTACATGTTTTTATGTCATTTTTTTATGAAGCAAAAGTTTAACAAAACAATTGATTTATGTCATTTTTATTGGCTAAAAGAAATAGGAAGCAAACTAGTTAGAACAATTAAGTCTAATGTAAAAATATGTACACAGGGGGGTTTATTTCTGGAATCAGTGTTGCAAAGAGTAATCTGGGCGCAGGCCCACTAACTGATGGTCCAATGAATGTTTTTATTCAGTTTTTGGCACAAATGAGAGTGTAGCGGGCTCACAGGGGGTGCATCAATCAATTCGTGTATGGCCCAAGTGTTCTTCATATTTGTTTCCAACTTGTTTGATCCAATCCATGTTTCTAAACTTGATTCAACACATTTTTCAGATTTTTATATCATTTAATCACAATTAGCCAATCAGCTTTTCAATTAATTTTCACTAATCACAATTACTCATAACTAAAATTGAAAATTAAAACAAAAGGATTAGGGTTACATGTGTTTCCATGGAGATGTTCGTTCTTCTTCTTCTTCTTCTCGCCACGAGAACAACGACGACGGCCATATCTCCCTTCTTCCCCGATCGAACCACGCCGCGTGCCGCCGTAAACATCAACGACGACCAACACAGTGCTCTCCTCCTTTATCCCTCATACATCCGACTCAACTCCGCAACAATTTTGTTTCGCATCAGAGTGACTCCGACGCCACCTCCTACAATGTTACGGCAACGAGAGATTCAGAGGTGAATCTAGTAAAGCTTCGAATCCATTCTTCTTCGTTTTCGTCTCTGAATCGGTGCTACGATGATGTTGCGACGTTGTTCTTGCATTTGTTTTCTGTAGATCGATAACGAAGTCGCCGATTGCAGGTGTTGATGATGATGTGAGATGAATGAAGGCTACATGATGGTAATCGTTGTTGTTGTGCCGTTGTTGCTGAAGGATATCAATAAGTCCGGTTGAATTTTCAAACATTGGTAGGCTTCTCCTTCTGCTTCTTTTTTTATTCCGATTTTCTTCTGGTTTTGCGATGCTGTTCATGATGATGATGATGGTTGTTGTTTGCAGAGATTGAAAGTAAGGAGCTCGCGACTCTGTGATTGATGAAGTTCAGAGAGAAAAAGAATTGGAGAAGGTTTTTTCCAAGGTTGATTTGAGAAGAAGAGTGATGAAGACGATGAGAGCAAGATGAAAATTTCCGATCCAGAAAAGTTTGTTACATCTCTTTTGTATTCTGTTATCTTTTTCCTGTGAATTGTGGTGTTATCAAGAAGATGGAGGCTCTGAAGGATTGATGATGATTCTGGAGTTTCTTTTTGTCAAATTTTCTTGAAGATTCGGGAAGAAGATTCAGAGAGAATGAAGGAGATTGAATCGTATCCAGAAGTTTGTTACCCTTTTCCTCAAGGCGAGTTCGATCTTTTCTTGTTTTCTGTTATCTCCTCTTGCTCAGATTTTTCTCCTCTTTCTCCTGAATTTATGTTGAGGTGTTAAAATAAACCAAATCTGAATATTCACCGTGTGCTTGTCCTGTAGGAATTGCAGGGACTTTCATTCGAACTCGCATCGAACCGACCTCATACTGATGGCAAACGCATGGTAAGGTGATGTTTGGCTTTGATGTTGATGAATACCAGACTGCGGTTGAATTTATGAGGGAATATACATGTCTATGATATCAAGGACTCATATCAAGGACTCAGTTCGGGATTGAGAAGGAATAAGGAGTCCACCGATTTTCATTTCTGCCCACTCTTGTTCTCATAACAGCTTTTTTCCTTATTTTTGTCTTTTTGCTCCTCCAGGATGACTTGGATTTGTAATGGATTATTTTTGTAATGAATGGACTCTTTTGAATTCAAGTTTGATAGTCTTCTTTGAATAATATTTCAATTTTGCATCTGAATCCTTTTGGCCAACTCGCACAATTGATCATTATTTCCAAGTGATGTATAGAATGCATGAAGCTTGAATTAATGAACATTTGAATGAATATTATGATGACTTTTTAATCTTGTAGATCGCATTCCAAACAAATCAAAATGAATTCCAATCTCAGCATACTTTAAAGAACCTTGGTCAAATCCTCAAATTATAACGAACCAAAAACATCACTTGAATGAATTGCACTTCGAAGAAATCTTAACTCAATTAATGAACCAAATTACTTCAATTAAAAATGACAACCAAAAGCCTTGGTCACCACTTCACTTCTTTATGACCTGATTCACATTCGAACTCCAATCCATCATAACAATATCTCCTTAAAGAAATCTTGAAGAAGCTAAGAATTGAAGCACATAAGAACATCTCGACATGAGACCCAATGAATCTCAGTCGAATAAACGATTGTGGCCATCATGTATAAGAAAATCTTTATAATTTTCTTTGATTTTTAAGCGACGAAATAAACGTCATTGATAACTTATGGCACAAATAAAGAGGGCAAATTTTGGTGTGCAACAGCTGCCCCTATTCAAACTTCTTGAACCTGACGAGTGAGAAATGAAAGTTTCGAACCGTTGAGGTGGAAGGAGATTGAATACCAGAATGAACTCGAAAATTTGCGCTCTTGATCAATAGAAGATTCCATCTTGTAACAAGAAAGAATGTACCACCCCGCAAGCAGAGAGAAAAAACTTCAGTTGATCTGGATAATAAATATGCTCCAACTTGTGAAAAAGGAGGAACGGGCACCCACAGGAAGGGGAAAACACTTCAAATGACCTGGGCATCAAGAGAAGGAACATCTCGACTGATCTGAGTATCAGACGTAGCAAATGTCTCCGAACTTGCATCGGGATAGATGTCTTAGGTCGATCTGGGAATCGAAGGAGATACATCGGTTGATCTGAATATCAACGGGTAATAAGTATCTCTGATCTGGGAATCTGGGCAGACATCTCTTCTGATGCAATTAAATCATCAGGTAGATATTCCTACTAATCTGGGAATTAGCGGCTAGCTCCTTCGTAAGACCACGGGGATCCGGAGGCGGTTCCTTCAACTGAACTGGAAATCAGGATAGGAACAATATCTCTTCCGAACTGTGTACGCCGGGGAAAGAATGCCTTTAAACTGATCTAGACATGATGCTAGAAAATAAGTAGGACAATCTTCATCTGAAAGACAAAGTCGATCAGGCAAACATCTCCATCTGATCTGATGATATCAGTGGCTTGCTCCTTCGTAAGACCACGGGGATCCGGAGGCGGTTCCTTCAACTAACCTGAATCTGAATATTAGGATAGGAACAGATGTTTCTTCCGAACTGTGTACGCCGGGTAAAGAAAACGTCCTCAACTGATAGTAAGGTATCAGGACTGGGCAAACGAGTTTCTTCTTCTGAACGAACTAAATTGTCAGGGAGTAGATATTTCCAACTGATCTGATGTATCAGAGGGCTTGCTCCTTCGGAAGATCTTGGGAGATCCGGAGGCGGTTCCTTCAACTGAAAGTCTGATTTATCAGGAATAGGAACAAATATCTTCCACCGATCTGGGGGCATCGGGAATAGGAATGTCTTTGAACTGATCTGAGCTGTGCCAGAAAATAAGTAGAACAATCCTCTTCTGAATGACAAAGTCAACCAGGCAGACATCTCCATCTGATCTAGATATCAGTGGCTGGCTCCTTAGGAAGATCTTGGGGAGATCCGGAGGCGGTCCTTTCAACTGATCTGAATATCAAGAATAAGGACAGATATCTCATCCAAACTGTGTGCGCCGGGAACGGAATGTCTTCAACGAATAAATTGACAATCCTCTTCTGATCTCAATATCAGGATAACGCCCATAATGATTAGGCGAGTATTGCTCTATGGGGAGCATTCGTATCTGGATAACTTTCCTGCAGAAAGAAACAGATATGATATGGTTTATGCATGATGCATGTATGAATGTTTATAGAATAACGTTCCCGAGAAGGAAGACGCTATACGCTTTGAGAATGCAATGCGAATGATGCATGATTCGAACGTTGCTTAGGGAAACAACGGATGAGCACTGAATTGCTGAAGAAGTCCTGGAGAGAGTATAGAACTCTGCGGGAAGGACAAGATGAGTGACCAAGGGTCACAAACTGCGAGCTGGCAAAGATGGGTCAAAAATCTGCTGGAGACGATCAAATCTGGATTCGAGCTCTGCTTGGGGAATAAATCTTGCTTGAAGATAAGAACATCCCACTTAACTGCTTGGGGAAGACCCTGGCAACTTCATTGGAGAAGCAAATTCTCGACACCCTGGGGGTGTGGAGATAAGGGCAAGTCATGGAGACAACTCTGATGGGGAGTGACCAACTTGCTGGTGTAGGACGCATTCCGCTGGGGAAGTTTTAGATGAGAAACAGATCCTGCTGAGGATGCATGTGAATCTCTGCTGAGGAAAGAAACTCAGTGGAGAAGATGAATACTTCTTCAAAGCGAGCTGCTGAGGATATGAGAGATCCGCTGGGGATAAGGAACTTGACATAAGAACCTCTTGTTAAAACAACTCCACTGGGGAATAAGATGACTCTCCTGGGGACAACAGGTCAATCTGTTGGGGAGAGAAACGCTCTACTGGGGAAAATGAGGCATTCGGGCAAGGAACCTCATTAAGAGCTTGTTGGGGAATCAGATACCATTCAATCATGATTCAACTGGGGAGAATACATTCCATCGGGGAATAAGGCTTCCGAAGCACGGAGAATGCATCGAGATGTGCTTTGCTGAGGATATGAGAATCTTGGAACAAAAGAAAACCTCATATGAATGCACTCAGCTGGGGAATGAGAATCTCTCACTTGGCTAGATCCGCCACTGCGCTGACATGATGCACTCAAAAGGATGTACCTGCGAGATATACAGATGAAAATGCCCCAGGATATAGCATAACATCTTCACGGGGTTTCCTCACATGACAGAGGATAGTGATGCTCACCCACAATAGGAAAATGCAAGAGCAAACAGATTGTCAGACATCTGAGCTTGAAACTTTCCAAACAAGCAATGGATTCAATGAGCTGATAAGCAAGCAGTGATTAGAACACCAAACCAGTATCGGTCAGAGCATCCAACAGGAATTGGTTCTCCAAGAGAATGCCACCAGGAAGTAGGCTTAAGAGGTCAAACAAGTGTTGACTTCAAAGGGACCAAACATGCATTGGATTTCACAGTGTTCTGAATATTCGCCTTGATTGTAAGAATGCCAACAAGTATTGGACTTTCAGCTTCTAACTGCTGAGGATGACGACCTTGACGGTTCTCAAGTTCATAAGTTGTTTAGCTCACACCTGAACTTTAACTGATCACCTCCTAATGAGGATAAAATGCCAATGCATATTGCTTTGCCCTAGCCTGTAAGGACTTTGAAAAAATTCATCTTGTAAGGACCTTCAGATATCCGTTCATATCAAACAGACTTGCCCCGGTATCATGAATTTGAAACCATGCCCCTGCTTGACCTGTATTTTAGGTAACTTCAGCTACACTTGGGTGAATGCCCCTGATTGCTTAGCACTTTGAGAGATTCTTCGAATCTTGACCTGATTGCCTCAGATTGATTAAAAACTTACTCGACAGAGTATTCAAGTGCTTTTGTGCCCCTGAGGGTGATCAGACTTTGAAATATTCTTGCTTCAACTCAACGGAGTTCTGAAGACAACTTGCCCTTCGGGAGGAATAAACTTTTCATCTGAAGTTCATGATGGAAACTTTCTTGATGTCAAGCACTTTTTTATATGCAAAGAATGTTTATTATGAGAAATATAATTCTAATGCAAAGAGTATGTTTGTCCTGAAGTTTAAAGAAACTTTTTTTTTTAAAAAGGATGTCGTAACATCGAGTTTTTATGAAAGAAAGATGGTGTGATGCCAACTCAAGCGCTTAGCGGATCTCCTAGGAGTCAGCTTACCGTATTCTCGTGTATAGTCTGCTTTCGAATTAACCCTGCTTCAATTAGGACTTTTAAGGGTTGTAACGTGGCCAGGTTCACGGTTTGAGAAAAAAGGATTTTTAGGCTCAAAATTATTTGGTGCCCACCCCCTTCGTGATGTTCTCCATTTCTAAGTTCAGTTAACTCGACATGAGCATTCATCTTCCAAGAGGAATTTGAGATGATTGAGGAATCAATGAGGCGTTCGGACACGGCAGTCACTTTACCTTTCATTTTGGTGTCTGATTACACGACTTTGTTCTTTTGATGAGGATTCTTATTTTGTAATCCTTGTTTTTCGCTTTTTCTTTGCTTTTTTTTTTCGTTTCCCTAACTTTTGCCTGGACAAATTCTTTTGAATTTTGATTTGGATGTCCAGCGGGATGCCCTAATTTTTGCCTAAATCACATGCTTTCAACTTGTTGACTTAGCGGGCTTTCTTTTTCTTTTCTTTTTTCATTCTTTTTTTTTTGAACAAGTCGTGTGATCCTGAATCTTTGATTTGTTGGAAGTGAACAGTGACTGCCTGAGTCATTGATTAATGAAGAATTACCATTGTGGTATCGTCATTTTTTGACCTCCTGGTGTGAGGGATAAACCACAACGGCTTGGATGTTGGTCTTGACCTCCTGATGTGAGGGATAAATTTGATTTCTCGACCTCATGAGGTGAGGGATAAATGTTGCGGATTTGACTTTCCTCAATCTTTTGAAAGATAGCCATTGTTGTATCCTTAAATGTGTGTTCCTGATGAATTTTGAATGCTCGATCAGGTCAACTGAATACTACCCTGCCCTGGGTTAAAATAAGGGTTTTGTTTGCATAGAAAAGAAACTCCTACTTCAAAGGCTCAGAGGGGTTAACGAAGGTTTCACTCCCTTATATCTCCGGTGTTTGGGAATTTGAAACAATGCCTGTACATCATCAACAGGGTTTTACTCAAAAGCATACCATTTGAGGTTCTTGGTATTATGTTCATCATTCTCCCTACGGAGTTATCATGCTTTATTGACAAGAGTTGAGTATCACAAAAAGCATATAACACATATAAGAGCAAAAACGAATGGAATTTTTCAAGACAAACATATTCAATGCATTATGATTATAGTTCAAAAACAAACAAGTTTTACATACAAACAATATTGAACAAAACAAGAAAGCTTAAACATGAACATGCATGATGAATTAGGAATTGCCAATGTTGAGGAGATTCTCTCTGTAACACCCCTTTTCTAACCCCAAATATATCATATAATTAACAGAGTAAACATGCATAAAGGAAAAAGGGCATCACATGTTATTTTCATCACAAATGAAAACCTAAAGCAAAACATCCAACCTTCTTAATATGCAAAGATCATATTTGTAACACAATGTAAATCTCATACTTCCATACATATGCATAAACGCTTGCGGAAACCAATTGAATTGCTATTAAAATTTCAATGAATATATCCCATACTATATTCATCTATCGAATTCGAATTAACATCCAATCCACAATTTTGGCTACATCGCCTTAATCAACATATCCGAGATCTCAAACAAACATATCCGAATATCCAACAAAACATAGTAAATAGCAACATCCAAACATGAGTATAAGACTACGATAAAATCCCCCCAAGTGTTACATGATCAGAGCATATGACTCGCTACCTAATCCAATAACAAACTCAGGAGCTCCTCGGCTAAATCCTCGGACAAGCTACTACTCGTCGGAACCTGCACGTTACCAACGAAGGATAACATTCAAACAGAAGGGTGAGAATTCAACTTCTTATAGAAAACATAATAATGGGAAATGTAAACATAAACAAGCATACATTTCACTATTCATCACACTTCTCAAGTAGGCAATTCACATATCACATATTAATCATTATTCCAAAACAAATCACATGTATACAAGGCAATCACATAACACACAATGTGACTCGAAATGCAACAATGTGACTCAATGCATGTGGTACCCAATGTGAATCCAATGTTTCACCGCTTTCCGATTCAATGTTTAGAATCCAAGCCACGCTTCCGATCCGGACAAGATCAAAGCCAATACGCCTATCTCCAATTAAGGATCACGTCTTCTACGCCTATTTCCAATTAAGGATCAACGTCTCTTACCATGTGAACCCAAGTTTCACCGCTTCCACAATAAAGCCGACCATGCTATGAATGTATGTACAAATACCAACAAATTATGCAATTAAGATTATCTCGTCAATCTTAACTCACCGCATAACACCATAATCCAACTCTATGAATTATTCACCAATTGTACACAACATTCACAACACAATTTAACACATTCAACAAGGCATTACAACCATCACATATCCAACTACACACATCATGTTTACATCTACACAAAGTGTTCCAACAATGGATATACATCATATACTAACATATTACACATAAGATAATTACACATCATTCCATATAATAACGTCACGATTTATCAATCATGTGCAATTAGATCCTATACTATCATATAGAATATCACAATAGCTTTCTAACGCTTCGAACGGCACATAAAACGGAGTTTTGGATTAAAAGTTATGGCCTTTCAAAGTTTAGAAAAAGTGCTGTAAAACAGGGTTCGCGGCGCTAAAGTAGTTCGCGGCGCGCAAAAGTTTATGCCAAGAGTTTCGCGGCGCGTACAAGGGGATCGCGGCGCGGCCAAATTTCTGCCAAGAGGTTCGCGGCGCGTACAAGGGGATCGCGGCGCGACTGGCGATTTTCAGAAACCCCAAAACCCAGAATCAGCATACGAAACTCACTCAAAATTCCCCAAATTTAACCCAATCATGTTGGCAAACATTGCATATTTCGAACAACCACAGAATACATGATATACACACAAATACAACACATATTACGGGTCTTATAGCATCATACCAACACCAAACATCAACTAAGCACATTTCAATCCATCAATTTATGCATATGTTCATAAAAACCTAACCTTTCTATGTTTTTCCATGAAATTGCAAAGATGAAGAGATAATCACAACAAAACACATTACCCAATCATATAACCTATAAGAACTTGTATTCAAACCCTTACCTCTTGAATTTCTCCTCCCAACTTCAAGAATCTCACAATCCTCTTCTCTTGTCTCTTCCACTATTTTGCCTCTTTTCTCTTTTCTCCTCTTCTTTCTATCTTTCTATCTTTTTATCTAATTTAGGTTAACTCACAAATACCTTCTAACTCTCATTATTTCATTTGGGCTTAACCCACCTAATACTCTTTCTCACTCAACTAGGCCCAATTAGGTAATTCCAAATAAAATTCTACCACTCATTAATTAGGTAAATAACACATTACCACAAAATCAACTAATTATTATTCAAACAACAATTAAATAAACACATAAACAATGCCAATTATCAAATAATCCTAATTAATTAAAATGATAATAAAAATAGGATGTTACAACTCTCCCCCACTTAAAAGATTTTCGGCCTCGAAAATTACCTCAAACAAACAACTCCGGATATGATTCCTTCATCTTATCCTCGAGTTCCCAAGTGATATTACCATCGGCGACTCCACCCCATATCACTTTCACCAAAGCAATCTCTTTACCACGAAGCTTCTTCACCTCTCGATCTTCAATTCGCATAGGTGATGTATCAACCGTCAAATTATCCCTCACTTGAACATCATCTAGTTGAACAACATGCGATGGATCCGGAATGTACCTCCTCAATTGAGACACATGGAACACATCATGAAGATTAGAAAGAGACGGTGGCAATGCAATCCGATATGCCACTTCACCTACTCTCTCCGAAATTTGATAAGGACCAATGAAACGCGGCGTCAACTTACGCGACTTCAATGCTCTACCAACACCCGTTATTGGTGTAACTCGAAGAAACACATGTTCATCCTTCTCAAACTCAAGAGCCTTCCTCCTCTTATCATGGTAACTCTTTTGACGACTTTGAGAAGTCTTCATCTTCTCTTGAATCATCTTAATCTTATCCGTAGTTTCTTGAATCAACTTGGGTCCAACCACAACACTCTCTCCCGATTCATACCAACACAAAGGAGTTCTACACCTTCTACCATAAAGAGCCTCAAAAGGTGCCATTCCAATACTCGAATGGAAACTGTTGTTATACGTAAACTCAACCAAAGGTAAGAAACTATCCCAATTTCCTCCTTGTTCCAAAACACAAGACCTCAAAAGATCTTCAAGCGACTGAATAGTTCTCTCTGATTGACCATCAGTTTGCGGGTGATACGCCGAACTCAAACGCAACTTCGTACCCAAAGCACTTTGCAAACCTTCCCAAAATCTAGAAGTGAACCTTGGATCTCTATCCGAAACGATACTTGACGGAATACCATGTAAACACACAATCCTCTCAATGTATAACCTAGCAAGTCTTTCCATCGAATAGTCCATCCTCATCGGAATAAAATGAGCACATTTCGTCAATCTATCCACAACGACCCAAATTGCCTCGCAATTACTCGATGTCCTTGGCAAACCCGAAACAAAATCCATCGAGATACTATCCCACTTCCACTCGGGAATAGATAACGGTTGCATCAAACCAGACGGCTTTTGATGTTCAATCTTCGACTTTTGACAAGTCAAACACGAATAAACAAACTCCGCTATATCCTTCTTCATACCTTTCCACCAAAACATTTTCCTCAAGTCTTGATACATTTTAGTAGCACCGGGATGAATACTCAAACCACTTCTATGCCCTTCCTCAAGAATTCTCTTTCTCAAATCCATAACATCCGGAATACAAACTCGATCACGACATCTCACAATGCCATTCTCGTCAATCCGAAAATCACCACCTTTACCTTGGTTAATCAATGTAATAATGTCAACCAATTTTAAATCCGATTGCTGACCTTCTCTAATCTCATCCAGAATACCACTTGTAAGCTTTAGCATACCAAGCTTAACACACGTAGTTGTCGCTTCACAAACCAAACTCAAATCCCTAAATTGCTCCAACAATTCCAATTCTCGAATCATCAACATAGACACATGTAATGATTTCCTACTCAATGCATCGGCTACAACATTAGCTTTTCCAGGATGGTAGTTCAAACTAAAATCATAATCCTTCAAGAATTCCAACCATCTTCGTTGCCTCATATTCAACTCTTTCTGATCAAACAAATACTTCAAACTCTTGTGATCACTGAAAACATCAAACCTCGATCCAAACAAATAATGCCTCCAAAGTTTCAACACAAACACAACGGCGGCTAACTCTAAATCATGTGTCGGATAATTCCTCTCATGAACTTTAAGTTGCCTTGAAGCATAAGCTACCACTTGCCCTTTTTGCATCAAAACGCCTCCCAAACCCAACAATGAAGCATCACAATACATCACAAACGGTTCAAACGGATCCGGCAAAATCAAAATAGGAGCAGAAGTCAACCTTCTCTTAAGCTCTTGAAAATTCGATTCACATTGCGAAGTCCAAATGAAAGCTTGTCCTTTCCTAGTCAACAACGTCAACGGCAAAGATAACTTAGAAAATCCCTCAATGAACTTCCTATAATAACCAGCCAAACCAAGAAAACTTCTAATCTCAGAAACAGACTTAGGAGCTTCCCATTGAGATATAGCTTCAATCTTTGACGGGTCAACAAAAATACCTCCACTAGAGATTACATGGCCAAGAAAACTCACCTCCTTTAACCAAAATTCGCACTTAGAAAGCTTAGCAAACAACCTCTTCTCCTTCAACACTGATAATACAATTCTCAAATGCTCAGCATGATCATCTTCACTCTTGGAATAGATCAAAATATCATCAATGAACACAACCACAAACTGATCCAGATAATCATGAAAAATCCTATTCATATACTCCATGAATACACCAGGTGCATTAGTCACACCAAACGGCATAACAGAATACTCATAATGACCATACCTTGTCCTAAAAGCAGTCTTCTGAATATCCTCCGCCTTCACACGAATCTGGTGATACCCAGACCTCAAATCAATCTTGCTAAACACACAAGCTCCAACCAACTGATCCATCAAATCATCAATCCTTGGAAGTGGATACTTGTTCTTAATCGTTACTTTGTTCAATTGCCTATAATCAACACAAAGTCTCATAGAACCTTCCTTTTTCTTAACCAACAAAACAGGTGCACCCCACGGCGATACACTAGGACGAATAAACTTCTTTTCCAACAAATCCTCAAGTTGACTCTTCAACTCTTTCAACTCAGAAGCAGACATCCTATATGGAGCCATCGATACAGGACTAGTTCCAGGAACTAAATCAATCGAAAACTCAACTTCACGTTCCGGCGGTAAATCGCTTACATCTTCAGGAAATACCTCCGCAAAATCACAAACTATTGGCAATTCATCAATGGTTCTCTTCTCATGCACATCTAAGGTTGCCAATAACATAAACAATTCAGCCCCATCTTGAACAGATTCACCAACTTGCTTCGCAGACAAAAACAAATCTTCCTTAACACTAATCTCAGGAAAGATAACCGTTTTGTCAAAACAGTTGATATACACACGATTAAATTCTAACCAATTCATACCCAAAATCACATCAAGTTGCTCTAACGGAAGACAAACCAAATCAATCCCAAAATCCCTACCAAAAATACTCAAAGGACAATTCAAGCACACAAAAGAAGTAGAAACAGAACCCATAGCAGGTGTATCAATAACCATACTTCTCCGCATATCAGATAACACAAGATTCAATCTCTTAGCACAATCCAAAGAAATGAAAGAATGTGTCGCACCGGTATCAATAATAGCAATCAAAGGTGTACCATTAATGAAGCACGTACCTTGGATTAGCCTATCATCGGTAGAAGCCTCCGCTCCAGACAATGCAAACACTTTCCCTTTCGCTTGTTCCTTCTTTGGCTTATCACATTTGGTGCTAATGTGACCTTGCTCACCACAGTTGTAACAAGTCACACTCGAACCAACTCCACACTTGTTTGCCTTGTGACCAATCTTGCCACACTTGAAGCATGTCACAGAATCCTTACCACAATCAACAGCACGATGACCTTCACTACCACATTTGAAGCACTTAAGAGGAGTAGAAGTTCCTCCCCCACTTGACTTTTTGCCAAAACCAAATTGTTTCTTCTTATCGTCATACGGTTTCCCACGGAATTGACCTTTCCTCTCATTCATAGTATTGTAGTGAGAAGCACTCTCCCTACTATCCTCATCATAGATACGACTCTTGTTAACCAACTCCGTAAAACGAGTAATTTGTTGGTAACCAATCGCCTTCTTAATATCATGCCTCAAACCATTCACAAACTTCAAACACTTAGATCTCTCAGCATTCATAGTATTGTAGTGAGGACAATACTTGATAAGCTCTTGAAATCTAGCAGCATAAACAGCAACAGTACCATTTCCTTGCTTCAACTCAAGGAATTCCACTTCTTTCTTTCCACGGCAATCTTCTGGAAAATAGTTTTCCAAAAATGCATCGCGGAAAAGATCCCAAGTAATTTGAGTACCCTCCTCATCAAATCTCTGAGCCATATTGCCCCACCAATCTTCAGCTTCCTTTTCCAGCATGTGAGTACCAAACTGCACTCTCTGAGCATCGGTGCAATTCATGACCCGAAAAATCTTCTCAATCGCCTTCAACCAAGCTTGAGCTTTATCCGGTTCATGCTCACCCTCAAATGTAGGAGGATTGTTCCTCTGGAACTTCCCCAAAGCACGGTACTCATCATCATCACCATTCCGATTTCCAGCATTAGCTTGAGGAATTTGACCAAGAGATCCAGCCAACATCCTCAATGCTTCAGCAATGGCATCATCATTCCTTCCAGCAACCATCGTTCTACGACAATCAACAACCCAAAACAAACAAAACAGTATCGATCGTGTCAGATACACAAATCTAATACAACGGAATTAAAGACATCAACGACTCTGACCAACTGGTCGACCATGCTCTGATACCACTAATGTAACACCCCTTTTCTAACCCCAAATATATCATATAATTAACAAAGTAAACATGCATAAAGGAAAAAGGGCATCACATGTTATTTTCATCACAAATGAAAACCTAAAGCAAAACATCCAACCTTCTTAATATGCAAAGATCATATTTGTAACACAATGTAAATCTCATACTTCCATACATATGCATAAACGCTTGCGGAAACCAATTGAATTGCTATTAAAATTTCAATGAATATATCCCATACTATATTCATCTATCGAATTCGAATTAACATCCAATCCACAATTTTGGCAACATCGCCTTAATCAACATATCCGAGATCTCAAACAAACATATCCGAATATCCAACAAAACATAGTAAATAGCAACATCCAAACATGAGTATAAGACTACGATAAAATCCCCCCAAGTGTTACATGATCAGAGCATATGACTCGCTACCTAATCCAATAACAAACTCAGGAGCTCCTCGGCTAAATCCTCGGACAAGCTACTACTCGTCGGAACCTGCACGTTACCAACGAAGGATAACATTCAAACAGAAGGGTGAGAATTCAACTTCTTATAGAAAACATAATAATGGGAAATGTAAACATAAACAAGCATACATTTCACTATTCATCACACTTCTCAAGTAGGCAATTCACATATCACATATTAATCATTATTCCAAAACAAATCACATGTATACAAGGCAATCACATAACACACAATGTGACTCGAAATGCAACAATGTGACTCAATGCATGTGGTACCCAATGTGAATCCAATGTTTCACCGCTTTCCGATTCAATGTTTAGAATCCAAGCCACGCTTCCGATCCGGACAAGATCAAAGCCAATACGCCTATCTCCAATTAAGGATCACGTCTTCTACGCCTATTTCCAATTAAGGATCAACGTCTCTTACCATGTGAACCCAAGTTTCACCGCTTCCACAATAAAGCCGACCATGCTATGAATGTATGTACAAATACCAACAAATTATGCAATTAAGATTATCTCGTCAATCTTAACTCACCGCATAACACCATAATCCAACTCTATGAATTATTCACCAATTGTACACAACATTCACAACACAATTTAACACATTCAACAAGGCATTACAACCATCACATATCCAACTACACACATCATGTTTACATCTACACAAAGTGTTCCAACAATGGATATACATCATATACTAACATATTACACATAAGATAATTACACATCATTCCATATAATAACGTCACGATTTATCAATCATGTGCAATTAGATCCTATACTATCATATAGAATATCACAATAGCTTTCTAACGCTTCGAACGGCACATAAAACGGAGTTTTGGATTAAAAGTTATGGCCTTTCAAAGTTTAGAAAAAGTGCTGTAAAACAGGGTTCGCGGCGCTAAAGTAGTTCGCGGCGCGCAAAAGTTTCTGCCAAGAGTTTCGCGGCGCATACAAGGGGATCGCGGCGCGGCCAAATTTCTGCCAAGAGGTTCGCGGCGCGTACAAGGGGATCGCGGCGCGACTGGCGATTTTCAGAAACCCCAAAACCCAGAATCAGCATACGAAACTCACTCAAAATTCCCCAAATTTAACCCAATCATGTTGGCAAACATTGCATATTTCGAACAACCACAGAATACATGATATACACACAAATACAACACATATTACGGGTCTTATAGCATCATACCAACACCAAACATCAACTAAGCACATTTCAATCCATCAATTTATGCATATGTTCATAAAAACCTAACCTTTCTATGTTTTTCCATGAAATTGCAAAGATGAAGAGATAATCACAACAAAACACATTACCCAATCATATAACCTATAAGAACTTGTATTCAAACCCTTACCTCTTGAATTTCTCCTCCCAACTTCAAGAATCTCACAATCCTCTTCTCTTGTCTCTTCCACTATTTTGCCTCTTTTCTCTTTTCTCCTCTTCTTTCTATCTTTCTATCTTTCTATCTAATTTAGGTTAACTCACAAATACCTTCTAACTCTCATTATTTCATTTGGGCTTAACCCACCTAATACTCTTTCTCACTCAACTAGGCCCAATTAGCTAATTCCAAATAAAATTCTACCACTCATTAATTAGGTAAATAACACATTACCACAAAATCAAATAATTATTATTCAAACAACAATTAAATAAACACATAAACAATGCCAATTATCAAATAATCCTAATTAATTAAAATGATAATAAAAATAGGATGTTACACTCTCCGTTATGGACTTATTGCTTCAGAAGATCCACTGAGTCGGAGGAGAACTTCAATTCTGGACCTCAAGTGCGAATGTGATAGCCTTTGAGTCAGTCAGGTCTTGAACCTTTTCTCTAAATGTTGGATAGTCTTCAATCAAATAACCAAGTGCCCCAGAGTGGAAAGTACACCAAGCACTACTTTAGAACACTTTAGATCACTTCCTGGAAGAAGAATTCGGCAAAGTTATATAGAAGTTGCAAGTGTCCAACTTTTAGGGATTTGAGCCATGCAAGTGGTGCACAAACTCAAGATACAAGGCGTCTTGCTTATCCCTCGGTCGGGAGCCCCAAATATCGCAACTGGAATTTGTAGAATGCTTTAGGGATTTGAGCTGCCAATGATGCGAACTCAAGAACACGGAGTCTTGCTTATCCCTCGGTCGGGAGCCCTAAACAACAGCAACTGGCGTTTGTGAATACTTTAGGGATTTGAGCAGCCAATGATGCAAACTCAAGAACGCGAAGTCTTGCCTATCCCTCGGTCGGGAGCCCTAAAAAAACAGCGACTGGAGTTTGTTAAATGCTTTAGGGATTTGAGCTGCCAATGATGCAAACTCAAGAACACGGAGTCTTGCTTATCCCTCGGTCGGGAGCCCTAAAAAACAGCGACGGGATTTTGTAAATGCTTTAGGGATTTGAGTTGCCAATGTTGCAAACTCAAGAACACGGAGTCTTGCTTATTCCTCGGTTGGGAGCCCTAAGTATAGCAGCTGAAACAGAAAACTCCATCATGAATGGAGGAAACTTGTATTACTATCAGCGAACACCAATAACCTCTGACGCTTGGTTATCAAAGTCATTACTTGGAACACACAATAGTTGTTGTGAAGGAAACCTCTGGCAGTACCAATTGCCACTGATTCTCATGAGTTACTTCCTCGAGGAAGAACAAACATTCTACTTGCAGCAAATGAAATGGGATTGACTAGTAGAAACCATTATGAATAAACTCAAACATCTCTGCATCGAGCAAGTCCTGAACTCTTTGTACCTCAACACCTCGTAAGGTATGACATTATAATCAAGTTCCCAAGAATGGAACACACCGAGTATTGTCATCGAAATTAGGAGATCTATTTGTGGTGAGAAACACCCAAAGCACGAATCTTTAACCAACTGAAATTCCATCAAGCACAGAAGCAACTGAACATAATGGCACTAGGATCACATCAACTTATTTCTTATACACCTTCCGTCTCGATTGACAAGCAAAGGATACTGACAAGGAAACTCCAAGAGAGGAGATGACTCAGGATGTGAAGCAGAACCTTGATAATGAGAGGTGTCTCGGTAGAACACTCTTGATTACTATCTAGCAGAAGATTCTGGCGGAGTCACACGGAATTTATAAGTGCTTTAGGGATTCGAGCAATGCAAATGGTGCAATGCTCAAGATAGACAATGTCTTGCTTATCCCTCGTGCGGGAGCCCCAAGCAATTTCAAAGACTTGTAGATACTAACATCACGACTAGGTGCCCCATAATAGAATTCACACCTAGTGTCATCGTCATCCAGCAGAGAATTTGCAAACATCAATGCAGTACGGAGCTTAACCAGTTGCAAATAAAGCAAGCATGGAAGCCACTGAGCATAAGACACGTCTTCATAGATAACCCCAACTGAGCTTTCCTCTTGGTCACCTCACAAAATTGTTTCATGATTGATGTTTGAACACTCAATAAGAACAAGTCAAGTCTCTGAGTCTGATGAAAGTACAAAGTCTGAATAAGAGATCCTCGATCCAGAACACCTGTTATGCATGAAATGTATGAGATGCATGATATGAATGCAATGCCATGTTCATTCAATTTCCAAGGAATCCTCGTGTTTTGATTTTTTTAGAAAGCAAGAGATGGAAAAGCTCGACACGAGGCTTAAAGACACGATTCCTGGGAAATGGATGCAACACGTATGCTAGTATGCTAGTTATTTTTTTGTACATCATTTTTTGGAAAGTAAATATGCAATGATGCAAGGTGGTGGGATTTTGGATGTCTCCCACCGGACATGTCTGGATATCCTCAAAGTTATACAATCCAGGTTCAAAGGTTCGGCACCAATTCAGAACTCCCCGTAGATCACGGGCCATAATCAATAGAAACAGAACCATAGTCATCATAACAGGAACAAAACCACTCGAACAAGAACCATAGTAACCCTCGAACAAGAACAGCGGTCACCCACGAACAAGAACAGCGGTCACCAACAATGTACCTGTTATATAATCATTGATTCCCGCCCCACTCACGGGTAAAATCTAGGCCAAGGTAGGTCAAAAAGCCAACAGAGGATCGAATGTAGGCGCTATCATACGATATTGCCTCATTCCACCAAGCTCTGCCCGTGGATACGTGATCAGATCAATCAGGCATACGCCTTCTGTCCGTCACGGCCACTCTATTCCTAGTTCCTATGGTATCACTCATAGCCTGGGTATTGGGCCTTTTACCTCTTGAAACACCCACCCACAGATAGAAATCCAGACAGTCCAGAATATGATGCAGAAAAGTAAAAGCGCACATAGAATGCAATGCAAACAGGTAAATATGCAAAGCGGTAAAAACACCCAAAGATAAACACACAAGCGCTAGGATCGACTCGCTAGGTCCGGACCAGCAACAGGTCGAGACGTCCCCAGCAGAGTCGCCAGCTGTCGCTACCGCGAAAATTAACAGAGTCGCCACTAACATATTTATCCTGAAAAGGAAGGGAATGCCAGCAAACCACAAAACAAAACAACGGTCTCACGACCAGAGAAAAAGGGTAAGGGAGTCGGTTACGCGAGGGGAAGGTGTTAGCACCCCTCGCGCCCATCGTACTCGATGGTATCCACGCCAGTGTCTAAACCTATGGGTGTGTAAGCAAAATGCGCTAATCTGGACTAAAATGCATGCAAAATGTAGGGAAAAGAAAGAGTTATACTCGCACGGGCCCTACCCCGCTGCCTACGTATCCGTTTTGCGGAATCAGAGCTACCGTAGCTCGGATAACTAATTTCTGTTTGTTTTGTATTTTAGGTGAACAAGTTACATTCACACTCCGCTGCTCGACCTTTGGAGACTTATGCTTGGGAATGGAGCGGAAATAACAAGCTCTTAAGAAAAGAAAATCAAAGAGTGTGGTTTGTGTTTTAAAGAATGCATGAGGAAGACCTAAGCTAAGGGGGAAAGCTTGCTACCTAATGTTATCATACAAAGGGTATAAGTCTAAACTAAACTAATCAACCTACAAGGGACAAGGGAATGCAAACAATATAGCACACAAACGAGCATCCACTCGTGAAGCAAACAAACCAAAGGCACTGGCCAAGTGGTAGAAAGGCGGTCCCGCCATAGCCAAGGGGAGCAGCTCAACCCAAGTCAACCAAGCATTAGACCTCGTGAAAATGATCGGGCCATAGACAAGAGGGCGGACCCCTCTCAGCAACCAAGCCGTCACGGATCGTAAAGGAAAACGGTGCGTGCGTACACCGAGCATCAACGTCGAGCAACGTGAGCTATAGGAAAGGCGGGGGTCCGGCTACATGAACCCTTTTCCTGACATACTCGATAACAAGATCTTTTGCACGTTCGGAAGCGAGCAACGCGAGGCGTGCGCATACCAAACAGACTCGATGAGACTAGGCGGGGGTTGATTACGAACCCTTGACCGCATGCCTTCCATGAGGACTTAACAGAGTGCCATATAGGACTTATTACACCGTGACTCCCTGCCGCAAAGCACAAATATAAACACACCAACAAAAACAGAGCCTCTTTCGAGGACTTGGCCAGATGCATGTCTGGGTCCTACTTCTCATGTTATAGGATGATGCGGAAAGCAGTAAAAGGGACAAGGAGACGATACCGAACGGATAGCAAATCCGCAATGAGCTAGCAAGCATAAGCAGAGAAGAAACTTCACGTAATCTAACATCCATCAAAGCCAGGAGTCCAGCATAAGCGTCAAAGCGATGCGGTGTGAAAATAAATCATAACCGCTATGTGGTGCGTATCAAACACAACCACACAAGCAACCTGCAAGAGAACACAAGCCAGACAATACAGGAACATACATCTTAATGAATGAGAGATCAGATGAATCGCATCGAAATAGTTCGTGTCCCACAAATAAAGTGGAACACGCCGCAAATCAATCGCACTGGAAGCGAATTCGTGTCCCACAAATAAAGTGGAACACAGAGCAATCAAATCACAATCGAACCCTCTCAAAGTACCTCGCACATCTCAGCAAACAAATCAGTAATAACAAGGAGACACACACCCTCCACAGAAAATAATAGAAGTTAAATTCTAAGTAAATTCTAAAATAAAAATCTAACAAGATTAAATTGTTTTTTTATGGCATTTTTATCTAAGAATAAGAACAAAACTATGTACAAAATATTAAAATTCTAACAAGAAAATAATACATGTTTTTATTCATTTTTATCATTAATGCGAGAAAGCTAATCAAATATCATATTTTTTCATGGCATTTTCCAAAGAATTAAAACTAAACTATGTAACAAAACAAATAAATTCTAACAAGAGAACATATTACATGTTATTATGTCATTTTTTTATGAAGCAAAAGTTTAACAAAACAATTGATTTATGTCATTTTTATTGGCTAAAAGAAATAGGAAGCAAACTAGTTAGAACAATTAAGTCTAATGTAAAAATATGTACACAGGGGGGTTTATTTCTGGAATCAGTGTTGCAAAGAGTAATCTGGGCGCAGGCCCACTAACTGATGGTCCAATGAATGTTTTTATTCAGTTTTTGGCACAAATGAGAGTGTAGCGGGCTCACAGGGGGTGCATCAATCAATTCGTGTATGGCCCAAGTGTTCTTCATATTTGTTTCCAACTTGTTTGATCCAATCCATGTTTCTAAACTTGATTCAACACATTTTTCAGATTTTTATATCATTTAATCACAATTAGCCAATCAGCTTTTCAATTAATTTTCACTAATCACAATTACTCATAACTAAAATTGAAAATTAAAACAAAAGGATTAGGGTTACATGTGTTTCCATGGAGATGTTCGTTCTTCTTCTTCTTCTTCTCGCCACGAGAACAACGACGACGGCCATATCTCCCTTCTTCCCCGATCGAACCACGCCGCGTGCCGCCGTAAACATCAACGACGACCAACACAGTGCTCTCCTCCTTTATCCCTCATACATCCGACTCAACTCCGCAACAATTTTGTTTCGCATCAGAGTGACTCCGACGCCACCTCCTACAATGTTACGGCAACGAGAGATTCAGAGGTGAATCTAGTAAAGCTTCGAATCCATTCTTCTTCGTTTTCGTCTCTGAATCGGTGCTACGATGATGTTGCGACGTTGTTCTTGCATTTGTTTTCTGTAGATCGATAACGAAGTCGCCGATTGCAGGTGTTGATGATGATGTGAGATGAATGAAGGCTACATGATGGTAATCGTTGTTGTTGTGCCGTTGTTGCTGAAGGATATCGATAAGTCCGGTTGAATTTTCAAACATCGGTAGGCTTCTCCTTCTGCTTCTTTTTTTATTCCGATTTTCTTCTGGTTTTGCGATGCTGTTCATGATGATGATGATGGTTGTTGTTTGCAGAGATTGAAAGTAAGGAGCTCGCGACTCTGTGATTGATGAAGTTCAGAGAGAAAAAGAATTGGAGAAGGTTTTTTCCAAGGTTAATTTGAGAAGAAGAGTGATGAAGACGATGAGAGCAAGATGAAAATTTCCGATCCAGAAAAGTTTGTTACATCTCTTTTGTATTCTGTTATCTTTTTCCTGTGAATTGTGGTGTTATCAAGAAGATGGAGGCTCTGAAGGATTGATGATGATTCTGGAGTTTCTTTTTGTCAAATTTTCTTGAAGATTCGGGAAGAAGATTCAGAGAGAATGAAGGAGATTGAATCGTATCCAGAAGTTTGTTACCCTTTTCCTCAAGGCGAGTTCGATCTTTTCTTGTTTTCTGTTATCTCCTCTTGCTCAGATTTTTCTCCTCTTTCTCCTGAATTTATGTTGAGGTGTTAAAATAAACCAAATCTGAATATTCACCGTGTGCTTGTCCTGTAGGAATTGCAGTGACTTTCATTCGAACTCGCATCGAACCGACCTCATACTGATGGCAAACGCATGGTAAGGTGATGTTTGGCTTTGATGTTGATGAATACCAGACTGCGGTTGAATTTATGAGGGAATATACATGTCTATGATATCAAGGACTCATATCAAGGACTCAGTTCGGGATTGAGAAGGAATAAGGAGTCCACCGATTTTCATTTCTGCCCACTCTTGTTCTCATAACAGCTTTTTTCCTTATTTTTGTCTTTTTGCTCCTCCAGGATGACTTGGATTTGTAATGGATTATTTTTGTAATGAATGGACTCTTTTGAATTCAAGTTTGATAGTCTTCTTTGAATAATATTTCAATTTTGCATCTGAATCCTTTTGGCCAACTCGCACAATTGATCATTATTTCCAAGTGACGTATAGAATGCATGAAGCTTGAATTAATGAACATTTGAATGAATATTATGATGACTTTTTAATCTTGTAGATCGCATTCCAAACAAATCAAAATGAATTCCAATCTCAGCATACTTTAAAGAACCTTGGTCAAATCCTCAAATTATAACGAACCAAAAACATCACTTGAATGAATTGCACTTCGAAGAAATCTTAACTCAATTAATGAACCAAATTACTTCAATTAAAAATGACAACCAAAAGCCTTGGTCACCACTTCACTTCTTTATGACCTGATTCACATTCAAACTCCAATCCATCATAACAATATCTCCTTAAAGAAATCTTGAAGAAGCTAAGAATTGAAGCACATAAGAACATCTCGACATGAGACCCAATGAATCTCAGTCGAATAAACGATTGTGGCCATCATGTATAAGAAAATCTTTATAATTTTCTTTGATTTTTAAGCGACGAAATAAACGTCATTGATAACTTATGGCACAGATAAAGAGGGCAAATTTTGGGGTGCAACACACATCAATTTGTTTCTCATATCCTTTTTCTTTCTGTTAACGAGCGAAGGCCACTGAGAAGGAGATTATGAGAAAAGGCAAGTGAGATATGAAGCAGAACTTTAAGAATGAGAAGCGTTGTGTAGAACACTCTTTGATTATCACATGGAAAAAGATTCTGACGAAGTCATCCAGGAATTTGTAATGCTATAAGGGATTCGAGCAATGAAAATGGCGCAATGCTCAAGATAGACCAGGTCTTGCTTATCCCTCGATCGGGAGCCCCAAACAACTTCCACACATGTACAAGAGATGATTACCACTTTAGCTTCAATATCCAAACCATTCGGAGTGAGAGTAAATGACCTTTGCAGTTTTTTTTACATCAGGTACTAGGCTCAAACACACAATGTATAAGTCAATGGAGTCACGACCTTCTATGACTTTCAATCTTTTCTCCAAGAGGTGAAACCTTTTGTCAATTTCAATACTCAGAAACTTGAAGACTTCAATGATGTGAATTCTCCTTACCAAGAATAGGAATCTCAACATTATTTCAGAAATTTTGATTCATAGGACATTCTTTTGAGGTGAGATTAACGTTTCATTTGGGCTTTGAAGAAATTGTCTCAACTCTTCTTGTCAAAGAGGAAATGCTCGAATAACCTCCATACACTGATTCATGTCAGCCCCCATTTCTGTTCTTATCTCAGTCAAAACCCCACAGAGTTGTTCCATTGTTAACTTTCAAGCACATAGCGGTGAGAAGTCAATTTGTTGTTGATCTTGGAATCTCTTTAGAAAGGGTCCCATAAGTTTTTTGAAAGAACCATGAAATGCATGATAGTATGAATGCATGTTTCATTCATGAGAGATCCTAAAGTCTTTTCGCACACTTCCATTTTCTTTTTTTTTTCTCCTTTTTTATCTCTTTTTTGGAATCAAGGCTTTGTTTTATATGGAGTATCTTTTCTTTTCTTTTTCCTTCTTTTCTCCTTTTTTTTGGAAATAGACCTTAGGATCCCTCATAAATGAAGTGGATAAAGCAATGATGTTATGCAATGCAAAGGCATGGGATCAAGGTCCATATAATCTTAGTAACCACCATACAAACTTCTGAATAACTGATACAAGTCAAATGTCACAGGATCAAAGGTCCGACACCTTTTTGAATACCAGGGAAACCAATAGTCACCAACAGAACAGAATAGTCACTAACGGTACCTGTCATGTATATCCCTCCCCACTCACAGGTGAATCTAGGTCAGGGTAGGTCAAAGAAAGCCAACAGAGGATTGAAAGTAGGCGTAATCATACGATATTGCCTCTTTCAACCAAGCTCTGTCCGTGGATACATGATCGGATCAATCAGACATACGTCTTCTGCCCGTCATGGCCACTCTATTCCTAGTTCCTAAGGTATCACTCATGGCCTGGGTATTGGGCCTTTTACCTCATAGAATCATCCCACCCAACCTGCAAACAGAGAAAATATGTGGCCCCCACGGGGACCCATAATATAGTCCAGATGCATGCGAAAAGTAAACATGATATGAAAGCAAGAAATAAACATGATATGCAAGCATATAAACAAAATGTAAACACATAAACAAACAAATAAACACCCAATAAAAGAAACAAACAAAGGCTAGGATCGACTCGCTAAGAATGGACCAGCACAGGTCTAGCAACATCCCCAGCAGAGTCGCCAGCTGTCGCACGCTCGCGAAAAATGAACAGAGTCGCCACCAATATATTTATCCCATAAGGGAAAGGAATACCAGGAAACCTAACAAGGGAAGGAACAGGGTCTTGCAATCAGAGAATCTAGGTACGGGAGTCGGTTACGCAAGGGGAAGGTATTAGCACCCCTCGCGCCCATTCTTACTCGATGGTATCCACCTATGTTTGTTTCGTTCTAATGGGTGTGTACTATGTCTATGTCTACATGCGAATGAATGCAAAATGTAGGGAAAATAAAGAATTGTACTCGCACGGGCCCTACCCCGCTGCCTACGTATCCTTTTCAGGAATCAGAGTTACCGTAGCTCGGCTAAAGATTTTCTGTTTGTTTTTGTGTTTTTTAGTTGGGCGGAGTTAACGCTCGTGCTCTTGCATAAGGGGACAGCCTAGGATGCAATGGAGCGGAGATAATGGTGCCCTTAGGTGCCAACGAGGCAAAAGGAAAAGAGATTGGTTTGTGTCTTTTAGGATAGATGAGTGATGAACAGTTCCCAATACCGGGCCACTCTCCACTTTCTCTACTTTGTTTTAATTTGAACCATTGTTAGATGTTTTAAAGTGTTTTTGGTTGTGTATTTTTTAAGGGAATTTACTTTTCGATTCGAATCACATAAAATGCATAATGATCGAGAAGCAGATTAAGGAATGAATCCTACTCACTTCCATCCCATTATGTAATGTTTGAGAAACAGATTAGAGAATGAATCTCACTCGCTTCTCTCCCATTAATTAATGTTTGAGAAACAGATTAGGGAATGAATCCCACTCGTTTCTCTCCCATTAAGTAGTGACCGAGAAACAGATTAGGGAATGGATCCCACTCGCTTCTATGTCACTAAGTGATTGAGAAATAGATTAGGGAATGAATCCCACTCATTTCTCTATCACTTGCTTAATGTGATTCGCATCTTCCTTTTATTAATGTTTTAAAGAGTTGAAAAAGAAAAAGAATGCAATAGGGAACTAGATCTAACATTCTAATCTATGTTATTCTAATCTACAAATGGCCCTAAGGTCGAGGATACCTATCCTATCTCAATTCCTCTTAACAAAGAAGGAAGAGTCTAAGGGAACATGGCAAGTAGCAAGAGATAAGCAACATCAAAGCAAGAAATGAGAGGCTAAGCATGGAAATGAGAGAGGGAAGCCCCATGTCAGTAGCAAAACAAGGGATTGAGTGTCCCAAATCAAATACAAAAGCATCACGGTATCATACAAAAATATCCACAAGAAGTCGTCAAAGCATCGCATGCATCGTTACTTACCAATTAGCGGGCAAACATCAATTAATCAAAACAAAAGCAAGTGAACACAATGAGCTAGGCCTCAAGTCAGTAGCAAACTCAATCATTTAGTTCCAATACCCTATGTTAATCTATATTAGTCAATTAGCATGAAACAATACAAAACTCTAACCAAAACTAGACAACACTAGGTCAATACTAGCTAAACGATTTCGAATTGTGGATGAAGTTAGGAAAGTGCCCTCAAATGACACAAGTCAGTATCAAATAGCCTCTACTAGATGCCTAAACAACCACAAAATCATGCCAAAGAGTTTCACACAAAATTACGGGTCATTTGTACAAGTTACGATGCAATCGTCAACCAAAAACAAGTTATTCACATGTGAGAAAGAAAAGTCGAGTAAAATGGGAAAACATGATTTAAAATTTTCAATTCCAGGTTTTAGGACCTCTAGACATCCCTAATTATATGTACAAAAAGTAACCAACATCATTGCATGAATGCAAATCGGATTATAGATCAAATTCACATGGTTAATCACTTAGAAGAACACATCAATCGGGTAAAAGAAACCTAATGAAAATCTAATCAAGACATGGAACTGCACTTTTATTTTTTATACACGTGAAGATATAGGAGCCTACTGATATCACACAAAAAATGGGAATTCAATTCTACTTCTAAGGCACTCAACCGAATTATTTTGTAAAACACACTAAACATGCGAAAATATGAACATATCTAAGAAAAAGATTTATTTAAAATAGAAAACTAGTTTCTAAAAATCTATAAAAAATACCACAATTATTTACACACATAGAAGTATCTAAAACATATTTTTGTTTATTTTTTATTTGAGCCAAAATTGATTAACCAAACAAAAGTTAGAAAGGAAACAAATTGCAAAAGGGAACAAATTTAACAACACAGGGGGGTGCAGAAGCGAAATGAAATGCCTTGGATTTACACTAGGGCGCATGTTGGGCCTTATCCTGGGGGTGGAAATAACAATTTTGTATGGCCCAAAGCATAGATCCAGATTCAGATTTTTTTACTTGATTCAAAATATTTTTCAGATTTTTTCATCGATCAAATTACCCACTAATCAGGATTTAATACTCATTCAAATCAAATTAATCTCAATTAATGCTACTTAATTTCTACAAAAAACAAATCAGTATGTTAATTTAAAATTGGGAAGGGGAAATAGGGTTACATGCTGAGTGACTGTTGGAACGTCTTCTTCTTCTCCCGTGAACACACAACGGCGCACAAACTCTCGCCGATCTCACGAACGGACGGTGGCGGCCCAAGCTTCGACTCTGATGAATCCTTTCCGGTCACGCTCCGCTCAATCGTTCAATCTCTCAAACTCTCGGCGTTACGGTAATGGTCGCACCCTTCTCCGATCGAAATCTCAAATCGCCGCCGTGAACCACATTGAGACCTCACTGATCTACACTCTCCATTCAAACTCTCGTTCAATAATCTCTCTGATTCAATCCATCTCTCTTATCTCTGTCAAAACAAACGCAAATCGGCTCCTCTTTCATCTTACTCTCGAAACTTCTTCTTTGAGTTTTCTGTTCTGAATTTCTTCTCCCTTTTTTGAGTTTTTTGTGGTGGAGTCGAGGTTGTGGTGATGATGCTGAATCTTGAAGATCGAAACTGTTGAAGATGTTGAAAGTGGGAGAGAAAGATTGATGAAGGTTGGAGTTGAAGAGAGATCGATGGAGGAGATAACAGCGATTTTTCTGTTGCGTTGCAAATTGTTGAAGATTCGGTGAGTTCCAATTCTTTACTTTCTGTTATGTGAATTTTTCAGTTTCTTCTCTTCTCTAATGATGAATTGAACGGAGGATTTCATAGATTTATTTTCTGGTTTCTTTGATTTTTGTTGAGGTTGCGAAGGTGGTTTTGGAGGTGATGAAGATTGAAGGTGGTAGAGAGTGAAGGAAGAGGGAGAGTATTGAAGAGAATCGTGAATGTGAAGATGATGAAGATGGAAGGAATGATGATGAACGGTGAAGGTTCTTGGAGAGGCTCAAAATCTGTTACGTTTTCGGTTATGAAGTGAGTCTCATTTCTGAACCAATTCCCTCCTTTTCCTCTGATATTTTTCTGTTATCGATTTTTTGGTTATGGATTTTTCTTTTTCTGATATCTGTTTACTCTTCTTTTTGGTTTTCTGTTATGAATGCTGCCACTCTTCAATTTCGTTATGCGATCTTTTGGCTTGGTATTACGGTTTTTCAATTGTTGAAATTACAAGTGGATTTTTGATTTTGTATAGCATTTGGTGAACCGTTTTTCTTCTTCTGTTTCTGCTTGCAGGTTTGGTGAAGGGCGGTTCTGTGAAGTGCGGCCGGTTGATGTGCAGGCTTGCGGTCCGGTTTAGTATCGAACCGGTTTCTCGTTTCCGCTATTGGGTTTGGCTTCGACGGAAGATATATTTCCTGTGAACAAAAAAACGGTGAAGCACGGCATGAAGTTTTGGGGTTGGCATGGAGAAGCTTGAAACAACTAGAAATTAGGATGGGCCCTTTTTTTTGTAATTTGATTTTTGTAATGGATATGTGATGGGCTTGAATGAAAGTATAGATTGGTGAAAATGAACTTGAACTTTGATTTGTGGACTTTGTTTTATCAATAAAATTGAATGATGAAAAACATTTGAATGAGATATGAGCACATAACATTGTGAGACTTGTAGCAATCCTCATTACCAATTCAATGATCTTGCAAGTTTAAAACTTTATACAATCTTGAACAAAATTCGAAGTTATGGAAACATCCGAATCAAATTCAAATCCAATTGTCTTGCACTCTTAATGAACTTCTAACTCAATTATCCAAACCAAGTTAACTTGTATTTGAAGTACCAAGAATATGATGCGGCCAAAAATTGTATTGATCAAGATGATTGAACAAGTCAAACTCCCATGTCATTCCACTTGCATTTCAACCCACGACAACAATAATGTTTTGATAAATTCTTGAATAAGGGAAGAGTTGAAACACCTAAGAATCTCTTGACATGAAATCCAATTGACCTTTGCTGATGTACTTTAACAAACTCGGACACCACAAATAAGAAACTCTAACTCAGCGACCCTCAGTCAAACTTTTGATGGATGCGCGCACCTTGTAACTTGAAGAAGAAGAAGTCTATGAATCAACCCTAATACGCATTTCAATACATACAGGGAAACCAGTTGAAACAGATTGATTTAAGGTGGGAGCCTCAAAGCTATGTGGAAGCCCTTCACTTTTAAACAATGATCCCAAGCCAAATTTATTGATTAATGATGCATGATGTGTTAGATGACCTAATGGGAAGTATGTACGTGAGACTATGAAATGCATAAGTTTAAGCCAGATAAAATTGAAAGGGTAGGACAAATTTGGGGCATGACAGCTGCCCCTATTTAATCGTCTTAAACTTGAAGGTGAGATTGGTGTTTGCCTTTCGAAGATTCAAGGTAGAAGATGATTAAATATCAAAATACCAGAAATTTGTCCTAGAGAGAAGATGGTGTAAGTGTTATCCTTATTTTTCGTTTTTAATATCTGCTGGAGAAAGAGAATTTTGTTTCTTCTTTTTTTTTTTGATGGAAAAGTTTATGGTGAGTAATGGTTGAATGGGGATAGCTAGTAACGTAGCCAAGGTGCCAATACGAGGTTCTCAAAGGAGGTGGTTGTTACGTGTGAAACTGTGGTCGGAAAATACGGGTTTGATGGAAAGGTAGGACCTACGATCCGTGACTTGGAACTAGGGTAAGGTTAACGGACCTACGACCCACAAGAATTGAAAAAAGATGAAAATAAGGTCAACGGACCTACGATCCACAAGAAATGAAAAAGATGGGGATAAGGTCAACAGACCTACGATCCACAAGAAACGAAAAAGATGAGGATAAGGTCAACGGACCTACGATCCACAAGAGATGAAAAAGATGAGGATAAGGTCAACGGACCTACGATCCACAAGAACGAAAAAGATGAGGATAAGGTCAACGGACCTACGATCCACAAGAAATGAAAAAGATGAGGATAAGGTCAACGGACCTACGATCCACAAGAAACGAAAAAGATGAGGATAAGGTCAAAGGACCTACGATCCATAAGAAATGAGAAAGATGAGGATAAGGTCAACGGACCTACGATCCACAAGAATGAAAAGGATGAGGATAAGGTCAACGGACCTACGATCCACAAGAATTGAAAGAGATGAGGATAAGGTCAACGGACCTACGATCCACAAGAATGCAAAGGATGAGGATAAGGTCAACGGACCTACGATCCACAAGAATGAAAAGATGAGGATAAGGTCAACGGACCTACGATCCACAAGAATGCAAAGGATGAGGATAAGGTCAACGGACCTACGATCCACAAGAAATGAAAAAGATGAGGATAAGGTCAACGGACCTACGATCCACAAGAAATGAGAAAGATGAGGATAAGGTCAACGGACCTACGATCCACAAGAAATGAAAAAGATGAGGATAAGGTCAACGGACCTACGATCCACAAGAAATGAAAAAGATGAGGATAAGGTCAACGGACCTACGATCCACAAGAAACGAAAAAGATGAGGATAAGGTCAACGGACCTACGATCCATAAGAATGAAAAGATGAGGATAAGGTCAACGGACCTACGATCCACAAGAATGAAAAGGATGAGGATAAGGTCAACGGACCTACGATCCACAAGAATGAAAAAGATGAGGATAAGGTCAACGGACCTACGATCCACAAGAATGAAAAGATGAGGATAAGGTCAACGGACCTACGATCCACAAGAATGAAAAGGATAAGGATAAGGTCAATGGACCTACGATCCACAAGAATGAAAAAGATGAGGATAAGGTCAACGGACCTACGATCCACAAGAATGAAAAGATGAGGATAAGGTCAACGGACCTACGATCCACAAGAATGAAAAGATGAGGATAAGGTCAACGGACCTACGATCCACAAGAATGAAGAGAATGAGGGTAAACAACGAGGCCGGAGCACGAGAAGATTATTGAAAACACTTAGGCTGGGGATTGAGAAAACCAAGTATCGGCACTGTGGGCGGAGGAGATTTGTAATGGAGTAGCAGATATCAATTGGAGTTTGTAAGGACAACTTTTTCTGTGGGGATGTATCATCGGCTTGATTGAGTGCTGATTTGTATTATCTGGCTTATGCTATGCATGTTTGAATTTTTATGTGGCGTAATGATCTGCTTCGATGGATATGCTACGCTTTTGAGGATGCAATGTTATATGCAATGAATACTATATGCAGAGTGCCAAATAAAGGCATTAGTGAGGTAAACACCAGGGAGAACCCCCTTAGTGTTAAGAATTATGTACAGATGCCAATAGATATTGGACTTTGACTTGCAAGATGCCCCTTCTGGTTGTTGGCTTGTAGAGTGTAGAATAACTTTTGACCTCTCACCATGTGCCACTGCTTGGAATATTTTCAACTTGAGGAGATTCCCTCGATTCACCATGTCGGGGATGAGAGATCCAAGTAAGGAGCCTTGGTTAGGGAAGTAGATCAACTCCTAGGAGAAATAAACTCCTATATTTGAGGAATGGAACAAACTCTCGGGAGAAATAGACTCCATGCTTGGGGAGAGACCAAGGTTCCAGGAGAAATAAACTCCTATGGTCATGGAGCGACAAAAAACTCAGAATTGTGCCCCAAGCTTCGTGACTTATGGAGGAATTTGCCCCAAAGGATCCTTGGAGAGATTTGTTGAATCTCGACTTAACTGCCCCAGATTGGTCAAACTCAAGAGATATTCCTCGACATGATTGCCCCAGATTGATCGAAGCTTGAAGAGATTTATCGACATGATTTCCCCAGATATGTTGAATTTGAGAGGTCAAACCTCGATTCAATTGCCCCTGATTAGGTACATCTTGCTAGAATCCTCAGGCTTTCTTTGTTTTGAAGTCAAAGAAACATGGAAACAAACTTTACCACGCTCAGCGGAGTCTTCAAACTCTTCCCCTCAGGGTAATCAAAGGAAGCATTAACTGTTCATGCCCAACGGATTTTCAGGAAACCTGCCCCTTTGATGGTCAACATTTGAAATGATTGGCTTTTACTCCTCAAAGTTCTCAAGTCTCTTGTACTTTGACATGATCAAGTTACTCACTGATTCTCATCCTTGAAAACTTCCTTGATGTTAAGCACATATTTCGCATGCAAAAGAATGTTAATTCTAAGAATGATAATTCTAATGCAAAGCCTATGTTAGTCTTGAAGTTGTAAAAACTTTTTGTGAAATGAGGTTGCGACCTCTTGTGACCGAATCACTAGTTGACACAACCTCGATTTTTTTGCATATGGAAGATGAATCAAACGTACGATACCAACATGGATATGAGTCACGCTTCATTGGGAGTCAGTTAAACGCTATCTCTTTGGGGTGCTCTTTCAAGATAAACCCTACTTCAATTAGGACTTTTAAGGGTTGTAACTTGGCCGGGTTCACGGTTTTTAGAAAACAAAGGATTTTTAGGCTCAAAATTATTTGTACCCACCCCCTTCGTGATGTTCTCCATTCCTAGGTTCAATTAACTCGACATGAGTGTTCATCCCTCACAAGGAATTTAGAAATGGTTGAGGAATCAATAAGGTTCTTTGGACATGGCGGTCGCTCACCTTTTATTCTTCTGATTCATTGTCACACGACTTTGTTCTTGCTTGGTAATTTCATCATCTTTTTTTTTTCTTCTTTTGTCATTTTTCTTTTCATCCTTTTCTTCTCTTTTTTTTTTTTGCCATTTCTTTTTTTTGCTATTTTTTTTTAACAAGTCGTGTGACCTCGCATTATCTTTGATTCGTTGGAGGTGATTGCGACTGCCTCAGTCCCTTGTTTTGATGAAGGATTACCATTGTGGTATCGTCATCTCTTGATCTCTTGATGGAATAAGGATAATCATTGCGGTTTTGACATTCCTCAACCTTTTGAAGGATAACCATTGTTGTATCCTTAGATGCATACCCTTTTGGTGAGTTTTGAACACTCGATCAAGTTAAATGAACACTACCCTGCCCCAAGGTTAAAATAAGGGTCTTTATGATTAGAAAAGAAACTCCTGCTTCAAGGCTCAAAGGGGTTATCGAGGGTCTATCTCCCTTATATCTCCGGTGTTTGGGGATTTGAAATAATGCCTGTACATCCTCAGTAGGATTTTATTCAAAAGCATACAATGGGAGATTTTGCATTTTATTTTTCATCATTCTCCCTCAGCTTTTTGCCTAAGCAAGCGATTAGTAAAGTTGGTATCGTATGCAAGCAAATCATTTTATGAGTGATAACGAATGGATTACTTCAAGACAAACTGATCGGCCATCAATTTGTACTGTGTTTTCATCAATCTCTGGGCACAAATCTCATTAATTCGGTAACATAATTGTCTGTTTTTTATAGTTTTTATTCGTTTTTGAAAGTCTTGTTTAAGTTGTGTGTTTTGTTTTGAGGCTATAATTTCATGGTTTTTAAGATGCTTTGATGCTTGTCTCGGTAGTGATTATGTTTCAGGTCTACGTGTTAAAGTCCACAAGAAGAATGCAGAGCCAAAGTAGCTGGAATCGAAGCAAGAATGAAGATTTGGTGCATACAGTGGTCTGACACGGGTACCCGTGTCACGGGACACGGCCCGTGTCAGGAAGCAGGAAGGAAAAGAAGAGAAGGCAAATCAGTGGCCTGACACGGCCGCCCGTGTCACGGGACACGGCCCGTGTCAGGAAGTCTAGGAGGAAGAAAATCCAACACTTTGGACAGGGGGCCAACACGGGCGCCCGTGTCACAGGACACGACCCGTGTTGGCAGGCGCGAGAACTTTTCTTGTTTTCTATTGTTAAAAGACCCCAACCTCATTAAGGGTAGTTCGGACTTGTCACTGGTTCAGAACTTGAATCTGCAATACATAGACCTAATTCTGAGTAGGAGAGGGGATCTTGGATCATATTTTTGGAGAATTGAGCGTAGAAAAAGGAATCAAGGGTTTCGGGAAAGAGATATCTTCAAGAGCGGAAGCGATTGGAGATTGAAGCAATCCTCATCTCTTGTAATGTCTACACTTACTTTTGCAATTATCTTCATTATTATGAGTAGCTAAACATCTTTATGGTAGGGGGATGTCCCTGAATTGCTAGTATGTAATGAATCGAATTACCGTTATTTTATGATTTTGAAGTTTTATTGAGTTAAGTTTATATTCAAAGTGTCTAATGCTTTTTTCTATTGGAAAATAGATTCTTGATTTACGATTAACGTTAGGTCGGACAAACCACGTTAATGCTTTTTGAATTATAACACTAATAGTGAATCACTTAGGAATAAGGGTTTAACTATTGTGATCATCCATTCTTGATTACATGAACATGGTTCTTGGTACAAAGTTAGGTTGTTAAGGAATTAAAACATAATTTATGTACCATATGATTTTCCGCTAAGGAATTAGGGAAAATAACTCTTAAGAATTGTTACTTACTCACACAAACGAATCTTTCATGAAATAGCGGTCATACGAATTACAAGGCGGTTCATACATCTACCCTAGCATGTTTTCTCTTATTTGATTACAAAATCTCGTTTTTAAATATTGCTTATTTCAACTTAGTTTAATCTATTACAAACCAATCAAATCAACCCCCTGTGCTTTTTGTTCAATTGAATTACTGTCAAAACTTATAGTGCCACGGCACTCCTTGTGATCGATACTTGGATAACTTCCACTTTAATAACTACATCGGTAAAAAATAGTACACTTGCTATTTTACCGATCAAGTTTTTGGCGCCGTTGCCGGGGACTGCCAGAAATATAAGTTCAATTTGTAATTCAATTGAAATTTTGTTGCTCTGCAACCAAAATTTTTCTTTCTATATTTGGATTTATTGCTATTAATAATTGTCTAATATGTGGATGCGAGGTAAGACCTCAGCTGAACTTCTTTTTGACGCAGAACCAGAAAGATCATTGCGTACCAGACTCCGTGAAGCCAAGCAAGAAAGACCGGAAACATCAAAAGCAACACTGACAGTTTCTGAATCTGAAGAAGAGGAAGTAATTTCGGTTCATTCAGAACATTCAGACACCGAGTCTGAAACCATGGCTGCAGATCCACCTCCAGTGGAGAGACTTCTGGGTGATTATGGAGGAACAAATGCTCCAACTGGACGATTGACAATATTAAATCAACCGGTCAATGTTGCTCATTTTCAGTTGCACCCTTCAACGATCCAGCAACTCGAAAAGAGGCCTTTTTCAGGAAAAATCAATGAAGATGCAAATAAGCATTTACAGAGATTTCTCACGATGACCACGTCGTTAAAAATTGAAGGACACTCCGAGGAAGCGAAAAAGTTGGTTATGTTTCCCTTTACCCTTTCAGAAGATGCTGAAGAGTGGTTCTACTCTTTACCTGCTGGGAGCATTACAACTTGGCAACAAATGGATACGACATTTCTCAACGAGTATTTTCCTGCTTCTGTGTATATCCGTAAGAGGTATGACATAGTAAATTTTAAACAGAAGGAAGGAGAATCACTTGGAGATGCGTACAAGAGGTTTAAACGATTATTAGTTGCATGTCCTACTCACAATATGGATGCAAATGAACAGATGCAGAACTTTGTGAATGGCCTCAAGATGAAGACTAAGCAACTCATCGACTTCAGCTGCAATTTGGTCTTCCATTTTCACAACTTGATTAGCCAACTTTAAATCAATCATCCCTTCCGGCTGGCTTACACTATGATCATATAATTCCAAATGCTCATTCGCAGCAATGGCTTCAATGATCTTCTTGATACCAGTGGCTGTTGTAAAATTAGATGAGCCACCGGCAGCTGTGTCACCTTTCACATTGTTACTCCCACATAAAGCTCTCACCTTTCACCCCTTGGCCATCTCAAAACAAAATCTCGCTTCACAAAAGTTGTTCTATTTTCCGCTCTCTACGCGGCCACGGTATTTTCTTCTCCTAATTCCATACTTTATTTTTTTCGGATTTTGTTGTGTGGTTTGTTGTGCAGGAACAATCATGCCTCCAAGGAAAGTGATTCAAAGAGGTGATGTTGCTGAATCATCAAGGGCAAGGCAGCGTGCTCGTAGAGACGCAAACCCTCATGACATAATCTTCATCAAACCGGAGCACCGACGCCGGTATGCCGCTCATTTAAAGCGTAAGCTTATCCCCACGAGGTATATCTGTAATGACACTCTTAATAATTTGGGTCTGACGACTGAGGTTCACCGTATGTTTCACTCTGTGGGTATGCTAGAATTCATGCAATTCGAAGCACCCACGTTTGAAAGAATAACTCTTGAATTTTTGAGTACGGTGGAATTTAGGCTGAAGCACAGGTGGACAGGTACTGAACGAGAGTACTACGGTACTCTTACTTTTCGATTGTTCAATAACGAGCATGAGCTTACTGTTGAACAATTGGGAGCGATTCTGCGTCTCCCAATTTCTGGTCCCGGTGCTGCACCTGATTCTTTTGCTGCAAGTGAATTTTGGAGAGCTATCACCGGTCTATCAGGTTATGTGGCCAAAGAGGCCAAAGCATCCAGGATTCACAATCCGTGTTTCCGTTATGCTCAGAAAGGGTTGGCATACACTCTTTTTGGTAGAGGAGATAGCAATGGTGTTGCTACCCAACGCGAGCTTTTTATATTATATTGTATGGCTAACCATCAAACAGTAAATGTGGCCGCCTTTGCGGCAGATTTCTTAGGAAGAGTTGGCCGTGCCAGTACTGGAGGCATCTCGGTGGGGGGTATGATTACTCAAATTGCTCATCATTTTAATTATTCCCGTGAATTGTTTGATGCTGTTCCTGTGCCAGGTAAAACAAAGATTGATATGGAAGCTTTGGTGAATCAGCTTATGATTCGTATTCACCATGACTACTACTCTTTAGTCATCCATGGTAGACATATCCTAACTTTACCTGCTCCTAACTCTATTTCTATTGCTAACATGGCAAACTGGTTGTATGAGAACGTCGCCCCGGATAATGGGGACGACGACATTGAACAAATGGATGCAGGTTTCGATGGGGAAGATGAAAATCAAGAAGAAGATCAAGGAGAAGAAGAGGACCACCCTCAGCAGTTTCAACCGACTAATGAGGGAAGCTCTCAGATGCCTTCTGATCAATGGGAGTGGGTGCACAATGAGATTGGGTACATCCGCACCGAACAAGAGCGGCAGAGTGTTGAGTTGTTTCGGCAAGGGGAGGAGTTGCGAAGTTTCGGGACCGAGCAGACTCGCCAGGGGGCTGCCATTGATGACATGCATGCTATGATGCAACGTTTAATGTTGCATTATCCCTACCCTCCACCTCCACCTCAGTAGGCCGTGAGTCCCCCTCATGCGTTGTAATTAAACATTGGAGACAATGTTTCGTTCAAGTGTGGGGGGGGGGGTTTCTCCTTCTTTTAGTTGTTTCTGTTATTTTTAGTATTGTCATTTTATTTGTTAAGTTTTTCGTTCTGTTTTTAATCATTTTGCTTGAAGGAAAATTGTGTTGCAGAAGGACGACAATTGTGTCAAAGAGAGGTGAACCAGTACTGAGTGGATGAAAGATCCAACCCAATCTTGCATACAAGGCACCCCTGAAAGCTGATACACACGAACCGAAAGAGAAGCGACATTACACGATAAGCACTCGGGATCCTGTAAGCTATACCCAACATGGTGAGGTCATAAAAAGCCAAAACATTTATCATCATGAGAGAGTAATCAGGTATGACTTCATCACTTTGAATTTGCGTAAGTTCTATTCATATGACACTACATGATAACACACACTGAGGCACGTTGTTTGTATTTACCCTTGAGCCTTGTTAGCCGTCCCTGATTCATGTTTACCATTTGCTAACCCCTTCGAGCCGTTATCCTTTGTTTGTTTTCTTTTATAAAACCCGCTTATATTACCCTTTGGCCAAAATAAAAAAAATTTCTTCCCTTTGACCCGTGCTCGGCAACAAATGTGGTGAATGTAAAAATTGTGCAAAAAAAAAAAAAAAATTCTAAGTTTGGGGTGGTGATACAAAAAGGGCAAGTGTGAAAAAAAAAAAAGAGGAATAAAGAAAATAAAGAGAAAAAAAAGAAAGAAGAAGAAAGAGAGAAAAGTTTCTGATCTCGCCAAAACACACTTGCCCTGATGTAATGACTTGGCTACATTTGAAACGCTCGAATTAGTGAGTGAAGTTGAGAGTCAATGATAAACACCCTCGTACTAATATGAGCACAATGAAAAAGAGAGACAACATGGTTGCCGAGCACCAAAAAACCTTTGTGTATCCGTTTCCTTGTTTACCCTACCTGTCCTAAGCCTCGTTTCAACCCGAAGACCTCAAAAAGTGTGTGCAAAGTGTTTGTGTATGAAAGTAGAATTTTTTCAAATTTAAAAGTTGATATTTCATATTGTGATTTGTGAGTGAAGTGCTTTTAACCATGAGAGACTTGGAGAGAAGTGTGAAAAAGCTTACAGGTGAAAGAGAGTTTTAACGTGGAAGTGGAGCGGAAGATTCGGGGAGTGCGAGCTAGCATGATTGACCGGAATGGTGGAAATTGAGTTGTGAAAAACACGGTTGTATTGTGGAAGTATAAATTCAGGGGTGGCTTTGATTTGAGTTGTCAGGCATTGCTTGAGGACAAGCAACGAGCTAAGTTTGGGGTTGTGATCGGCCATCAATTTGTACTGTGTTTTCATCAATCTCTGGGCACAAATCTCATTAATTCGGTAACATAATTGTCTGTTCTTTATAGTTTTTATTCGTTTTTGAAAGTCTTGTTTAAGTTGTGTGTTTTGTTTTGAGGCTATAATTTCATGGTTTTTAAGATGCTTTGATGCTTGTCTCGGTAGTGATTATGTTTCAGGTCTACGTGTTAAAGTCCACAAGAAGAATGCAGAGCCAAAGTAGCTGGAATCGAAGCAAGAATGAAGATTTGGTGCATACAGTGGTCTGACACGGGTACCCGTGTCACGGGACACGGCCCGTGTCAGGAAGCAGGAAGGAAAAGAAGAGAAGGCAAATCAGTGGCCTGACACGGCCGCCCGTGTCACGGGACACGGCCCGTGTCAGGAAGTCTGGGAGGAAGAAAATCCAACACTTTGGACAGGGGGCCAACACGGGCGCCCGTGTCACAGGACACGACCCGTGTTGGCAGGCGCGAGAACTTTTCTTGTTTTCTATTGTTAAAAGACCCCAACCTCATTAAGGGTAGTTCGGACTTGTCACTGGTTCAGAACTTGAATCTGCAATACATAGACCTAATTCTGAGTAGGAGAGGGGATCTTGGATCATATTTTTGGAGAATTGAACGTAGAAAAAGGAATCAAGGGTTTCGGGAAAGAGATATCTTCAAGAGCGGAAGCGATTGGAGATTGAAGCAATCCTCATCTCTTGTAATGTCTACACTTACTTTTGCAATTATCTTCATTATTATGAGTAGCTAAACATCTTTATGGTAGGGGGATGTCCCTGAATTGCTAGTATGTAATGAATCGAATTACCGTTATTTTATGATTTTGAAGTTTTATTGAGTTAAGTTTATATTCAAAGTGTCTAATGCTTTTTTCTATTGGAAAATAGATTCTTGATTTACGATTAACGTTAGGTCGGACAAACCACGTTAATGCTTTTTGAATTATAACACTAATAGTGAATCACTTAGGAATAAGGGTTTAACTATTGTGATCATCCATTCTTGATTACATGAACATGGTTCTTGGTACAAAGTTAGGTTGTTAAGGAATTAAAACATAATTTATGTACCATATGATTTTCCGCTAAGGAATTAGGGAAAATAACTCTTAAGAATTGTTACTTACTCACACAAACGAATCTTTCATGAAATAGCGGTCATACGAATTACAAGGCGGTTCATACATCTACCCTAGCATGTTTTCTCTTATTTGATTACAAAATCTCGTTTTTAAATATTGCTTATTTCAACTTAGTTTAATCTATTACAAACCAATCAAATCAACCCCCTGTGCTTTTTGTTCAATTGAATTACTGTCAAAATTATAGTGCCACAGCAGTCCTTGTGATCGATACTTGGATAACTTCCACTTTAATAACTACATCGGTAAAAAATAGTACACTTGCTATTTTACCGATCACAAACATAAACAGTGTATTATGATTTTCATTCAGAAATTAACAAGTTTTTACATGCTAGCAATGCTTAAACAAACAATGAAATGTTGAAAATGAGAATGCAATGAAGAACTGAATGGCCGCCATTGTTGAGGAGACTTGACTCCGTATGGACTTATTGCTCTTGAATACTTTCTACAATTTTGATGCCCTCTTGAGACTTCAGTTTGTGCATGAACCTCGTGATATGAATCAGCCATGTCTTGCACCTTGTCTCTGAATGACATACAATCCTCAGTTGAATGGCTTTGTGCCCCAACATGGTAGTCACTTAGCATCACCATTACTTCCCAAAAGAAAATTCCAACGAAGTTGCCCAAGAGTTGTAAATTTTTTCCTTATTTAGGGATTCGAGCAATGCGAGTGATGCAATGCTCAAGATAAGAGTACGTCTTGCTTATCCCTCAATCGGGAGCCCCAAGTATAGTTGCTAGAGTAGTAATCGCCATCATAAATGGAAGAAACTTGTACGGTTATCAAATTGAAGAGATCTTTCATGGTGAAGAAGACCCAATACACGAATCTTAACCAATTGAAATTCCGACAAATGGGGAAGCAAATGAGCACAAGGCAATCACATCAATTTGTTTCTCATATCCTTTTTCTTTCTGTTAACGAGCGAAGGCCACTGAGAAGGAGATTATGAGAAAAGGCAAGTGAGATATGAAGCAGAACTTTAAGAATGAGAAGCGTTGTGTAGAACACTCTTTGATTATCACATGGAAAAAGATTCTGACGAAGTCATCCAGGAATTTGTAATGCTATAAGGGATTCGAGCAATGCAAATGGCGCAATGCTCAAGATAGACCAGGTCTTGCTTATCCCTCGATCGGGAGCCCCAAACAACTTCCACACATGTACAAGAGATGATTACCACTTTAGCTTCAATATCCAAACCATTCGGAGTGAGAGTAAATGACCTTTGCAGTTTTTTTTACATCAGGTACTAGGCTCAAACACACAATGTATAAGTCAATGGAGTCACGACCTTCTATGACTTTCAATCTTTTCTCCAAGAGGTGAAACCTTTTGTCAATTTCAATACTCATAAACTTGAAGACTTCAATGATGTGAATTCTCCTTACCAAGAATAGGAATCTCAACATTATTTCAGAAATTTTGATTCATAGGACATTCTTTTGAGGTGAGATTAACGTTTCATTTGGGCTTTGAAGAAATTGTCTCAACTCTTCTTGTCAAAGAGGAAATGCTCGAATAACCTCCATACACTGATTCATGTCAGCCCCCATTTCTGTTCTTATCTCAGTCAAAACCCCACAGAGTTGTTCCATTGTTAACTTTCAAGCACATAGCGGTGAGAAGTCAATTTGTTGTTGATCTTGGAATCTCTTTAGAAAGGGTCCCATAAGTTTTTTGAAAGAACCATGAAATGCATGATAGTATGAATGCATGTTTCATTCATGAGAGATCCTAAAGTCTTTTCGCACACTTCCATTTTCTTTTTTTTTTCTCCTTTTTTATCTCTTTTTTGGAATCAAGGCTTTGTTTTATATGGAGTATCTTTTCTTTTCTTTTTCCTTCTTTTCTCCTTTTTTTTGGAAATAGACCTTAGGATCCCTCATAAATGAAGTGGATAAAGCAATGATGTTATGCAATGCAAAGGCATGGGATCAAGGTCCATATAATCTTAGTAACCACCATACAAACTTCTGAATAACTGATACAAGTCAAATGTCACAGGATCAAAGGTCCGACACCTTTTTGAATACCAGGGAAACCAATAGTCACCAACAGAACAGAATAGTCACCAACGGTACCTGTCATGTATATCCCTCCCCACTCACAGGTGAATCTAGGTCAGGGTAGGTCAAAGAAAGCCAACAGAGGATTGAAAGTAGGCGTAATCATACGATATTGCCTCTTTCAACCAAGCTCTGTCCGTGGATACATGATCGGATCAATCAGACATACGTCTTCTGCCCGTCATGGCCACTCTATTCCTAGTTCCTAAGGTATCACTCATGGCCTGGGTATTGGGCCTTTTACCTCATAGAATCATCCCACCCAACCTGCAAACAGAGAAAATATGTGGCCCCCACGGGGACCCATAATATAGTCCAGATGCATGCGAAAAGTAAACATGATATGCAAGCAAGAAATAAACATGATATGCAAGCATATAAACAAAATGTAAACACATAAACAAACAAATAAACACCCAATAAAAGAAACAAACAAAGGCTAGGATCGACTCGCTAAGAATGGACCAGCACAGGTCTAGCAACATCCCCAGCAGAGTCGCCAGCTGTCGCACGCTCGCGAAAAATGAACAGAGTCTCCACCAATATATTTATCCCATAAGGGAAAGGAATACCAGGAAACCTAACAAGGGAAGGAACAGGGTCTTGCGATCAGAGAATCTAGGTACGGGAGTCGGTTACGCAAGGGGAAGGTATTAGCACCCCTCGCGCCCATCGTACTCGATGGTATCCACCTATGTTTGTTTCTATCTAATGGGTGTGTGCTATGTCTATGTCTACATGCGAATGAATGCAAAATGTAGGGAAAATAAAGAATTATACTCGCACGGGCCCTACCCCGCTGCCTACGTATCCTTTTCAGGAATCAGAGTTACCGTAGCTCGGCTAAAGATTTTCTGTTTGTTTTTGTGTTTTTTAGTTGGGCGGAGTTAACGCTCGCGCTCTTGCATAAGGGGACAGCCTAGGATGCAATGGAGCGGAGATAACGGTGCCCTTAGGTACCAACGAGGCAAAAGGAAAAGAGATTGGTTTGTGTCTTTTAGGATAGATGAGTGATGAACAGTTCCCAATACCGGGCCACTCTCCACTTTCTCTACTTTGTTTTAATTTGAACCATTGTTAGATGTTTTCAAGTGTTTTTGGTTGTGTATTTTTGAAGGGAATTTACTTTTCGATTCGAATAACACAAAATGCATAATGATCGAGAAGCAGATTAAGGAATGAATCCTACTCACTTCCATCCCATTATGTAATGTTTGAGAAACAGATTAGAGAATGAATCTCACTCGCTTCTCTCCCATTAATTAATGTTTGAGAAACAGATTAGGGAATGAATCCCACTCGTTTCTCTCCCATTAAGTAGTGACCGAGAAACAGATTAGGGAATGGATCCCACTCGCTTCTATGTCACTAAGTGATTGAGAAATAGATTAGGGAATGAATCCCACTCATTTCTCTATCACTTGCTTAATGTGATTCGCATCTTCCTTTTATTAATGTTTTAAAGAGTTGAAAAAGAAAAAGAATGCAATAGAGAACTAGATCTAACATTCTAATCTATGTTATTCTAATCTACAAATGGCCCTAAGGTCGAGGATACCTATCCTATCTCAATTCCTCTTAACAAAGAAGGAAGAGTCTAAGGGAACATGGCAAGTAGCAAGAGATAAGCAACATCAAAGCAAGAAATGAGAGGCTAAGCATGGAAATGAGAGAGGGAAGCCCCAAGTCAGTAGCAAAACAAGGGATTGAGTGTCCCAAATCAAATACAAAAGCATCACGGTATCATACAAAAATATCCACAAGAAGTCGTCAAAGCATCGCATGCATCGTTACTTACCAATTAGCGGGCAAACATCAATTAATCAAAACAAAAGCAAGTGAACACAATGAGCTAGGCCTCAAGTCAGTAGCAAACTCAATCATTTAGTTCCAATACCCTATGTTAATCTATATTAGTCAATTAGCATGAAACAATACAAAACTCTAACCAAAACTAGACAACACTAGGTCAATACTAGCTAAACGATTTCGAATTGTGGATGAAGTTAGGAAAGTGCCCTCAAATGACACAAGTCAGTATCAAATAGCCTCTACTAGATGCCTAAACAACCACAAGTGGTAGCAGGAATTGCTATGATTATGTACTTAACCCCTAGGTACATGGTTCGATTCCTGTGGGAGGCAAAAACAATATTTCCTGGGCAGCCGATAAGCGGGCCTAGGGGGGATTATTGATTAAGCTGGTGACATGCTTGGTAGGCCGGAAGCCCTGCGGGATAAGAGGAAATCCAGGGTGTTACACATGTTGGGCCTTATCCTGGGGGTGGAAATAACAATTTTGTATGGCCCAAAGCATAGATCCAGATTCAGATTTTTTTACTTGATTCAAAATATTTTTCAGATTTTTTCATCGATCAAATTACCCACTAATCAGGATTTAATACTCATTCAAATCAAATTAATCTCAATTAATGCTACTTAATTTCTACAAAAAACAAATCAGTATGTTAATTTAAAATTGGGAAGGGGAAATAGGGTTACATGCTGAGTGACTGTTGGAACGTCTTCTTCTTCTCCCGTGAACACACAACGGCGCACAAACTCTCGCCGATCTCACGAACGGACGGTGGCGGCCCAAGCTTCGACTCTGATGAATCCTTTCCGGTCACGCTCCGCTCAATCGTTCAATCTCTCAAACTCTCGGCGTTACGGTTATGGTCGCACCCTTCTCCGATCGAAATCTCAAATCGCCGCCGTGAACCACATTGAGACCTCACTGATCTACACTCTCCATTCAAACTCTCGTTCACTAATCTCTCTGATTCAATCCATCTCTCTTATCTCTGTCAAAACAAACGCAAATCGGCTCCTCTTTCATCTTACTCTCGAAACTTCTTCTTTGAGTTTTCTGTTCTGAATTTCTTCTCCCTTTTTTGAGTTTTTTGTGGTGGAGTCGAGGTTGTGGTGATGATGCTGAATCTTGAAGATCGAAACTGTTGAAGATGTTGAAAGTGGGAGAGAAAGATTGATGAAGGTTGGAGTTGAAGAGAGATCGATGGAGGAGATAACAGCGATTTTTCTGTTGCGTTGCAAATTGTTGAAGATTCGGTGAGTTCCAATTCTTTACTTTCTGTTATGTGAATTTTTCAGTTTCTTCTCTTCTCTAATGATGAATTGAACGGAGGATTTCATAGATTTATTTTCTGGTTTCTTTGATTTTTGTTGAGGTTGCGAAGGTGGTTTTGGAGGTGATGAAGATTGAAGGTGGTAGAGAGTGAAGGAAGAGGGAGAGTATTGAAGAGAATCGTGAATGTGAAGATGATGAAGATGGAAGGAATGATGATGAACGGTGAAGGTTCTTGGAGAGGCTCAAAATCTGTTACGTTTTCGGTTATGAAGTGAGTCTCATTTCTGAACCAATTCCCTCCTTTTCCTCTGATATTTTTCTGTTATCGATTTTTTGGTTATGGATTTTTCTTCTTCTGATTTCTGTTTACTCTTCTTTTTGGTTTTCTGTTATGAATGCTGCCACTCTTCAATTTCGTTATGCGATCTTTTGGCTTGGTATTACGGTTTTTCAATTGTTGAAATTACAAGTGGATTTTTGATTTTGTATAGCATTTGGTGAACCGTTTTTCTTCTTCTGTTTCTGCTTGCAGGTTTGGTGAAGGGCGGTTCTGTGAAGTGCAGCCGGTTGATGTGCAGGCTTGCGGTCCGGTTTAGTATCGAACCAGTTTCTCGTTTCCGCTATTGGGTTTGGCTTCGACGGAAGATATATTTCCTGTGAACAAAAAAACGGTGAAGCACGGCATGAAGTTTTGGGGTTGGCATGGAGAAGCTTGAAACAACTAGAAATTAGGATGGGCCCTTTTTTTTGTAATTTGATTTTTGTAATGGATATGTGATGGGCTTGAATGAAAATATAGATTGGTGAAAATGAACTTGAACTTTGATTTGTGGACTTTGTTTTATCAATAAAATTGAATGATGAAAAACATTTGAATGAGATATGAGCACATAACATTGTGAGACTTGTAGCAATCCTCATTACCAATTCAATGATCTTGCAAGTTTAAAACTTTATACAATCTTGAACAAAATTCAAAGTTATGGAAACATCCGAATCAAATTCAAATCCAATTGTCTTGCACTCTTAATGAACTTCTAACTCAATTCCCCAAACCAAGTTAACTTGTATTTGAAGTACCAAGAATATGATGCGGCCAAAAATTGTATTGATCAAGATGATTGAACAAGTCAAACTCCCATGTCATTCCACTTGCATTTCAACCCACCACAACAATAACGTTTTGAGAAATTCTTGAATAAGGGAAGAGTTGAAACACCTAAGAATCTCTTGACATGAAATCCAATTGACCTTTGCTGATGTACTTTAACAAACTCGGACACCACAAATAAGAAACTCTAACTCAGCGACCCTCAGTCAAACTTTTGATGGATGCGCGCACCTTGTAACTTGAAGAAGAAGAAGTCTATGAATCAACCCTAATACGCATTTCAATACATACAGGGAAACCAGTTGAAACAGATTGATTTAAGGTGGGAGCCTCAAAGCTATGTGGAAGCCCTTCACTTTTAAACAATGATCCCAAGCCAAATTTATTGATTAATGATGCATGATGTGTTAGATGACCTAATGGGAAGTATGTACGTGAGACTATGAAATGCATAAGTTTAAGCCAGATAAAATTGAAAGGGTAGGACAAATTTGGGGTATGACAGCGATGAATGAAGAGAGAGAATGTAAAGAGATGAATTGTTGTGAAGATGAGTTTATATAGGGACGAATTTGAAATGAAATGCAATGTGTGTTTGAATGAATATGATTACAGAAAAAACAAGAAATCAATTACATTTAATGAGAAATGACGTTAGGAGAGATAATGTAACATTTGAAATAATTTGCATAATTACCTAGGGCGGCGTCTCCTCAACTGCACGCGTGCTTGTCCAAATAGAGTGAACACGTGTTCAACATCTGGAAAGCTGGTGACAACTGTTTTGCTATAAAAGAACTTCTGAATCAACTTAGATAATGAAACGTCAGTGATAACAGAATCAGAATTTCTAATTGATCATCATCAGAACTTCTTATAAGAAGATAAAACAAGATTATTTTAGAACTAATCCATATATCAGAACTTCTCATCTTCTCATTCTGGGCATAAATCTATACTGATATTCTTCAGAATGAACTTAAACCTATCTTCAGCAAGGGGTTTTGTAAAGATATAAGCCCATTGATGGTCTGTATCAACAAAGTACAAAGATAGAACACCCTTCTGAACATAGTCCCTAATGAAGTGATGTTTGATCTCAATATGTTTAGCTTTGGAATGTAAGATAGGATTCTTAGATAGACATATAGCAGAAGTATTATCACAGAAGATAGGAATGTTACTCTCATAAATCTGATAATCTTCTAACTGACTCTTCATCCAGAGCATCTGTGTGCTACAACCAGCAGCAGCAACATATTCTGCTTCAGTTGTTGAGAGGGCAATGGTAGCTTGCTTCTTGCTGTACCAGGAGATCAGGTGACTTCCAAGAAATTGACAACTTCCAGAAGTGCTTTTCCTTTCAACTCTATCTCCAGCATAGTCAGCATCATAAAATCCTACTAAGTTGTACTCTTTAGATCTTCTGTAGACTAAACCAACATTAGTAGTACCTTTCAGATACCTCAGAATTCTCTTAACAGCTGTTAAGTGAGATTCTCTAGGATCTGATTGGAATCTTGCACACAAACAAACACTGAATAAAATGTCAGGTCTAGAAGCAGTCAGGTATAGAAGAGATCCAATCATACCTCTGTATAACTTCTGATCTACCTTCTTACTTAACTCATCCTTACCTAGGACACAAGTTGGATGCATAGGAGTTTTGGCTTCTTTGCTTTCAGAAAGATTAAACTTCTTCAGAAGTTCTTTCACATACTTCGTTTGATGAACATATGTTCCATCAGAAGTTTGATTGATTTGAATCTGAAATTCTGGTAAGACAGAACCCAGATGTCATATACGATGTCGTGACATCTGGTCTGTCATCAGCTTAGCTGAGGCAGCACATACAGATCCCTCTATTATTTATTACTTCTAACATCCAGAAGTCTGGAAGTGTTGGGATCACATATCAGTTTTAGTTAACATTAACAAATCTGTTTAGCAGAGATTCTGTGTTAGCCCAGTCATTAAATCACACACTGATGTCATGCACGACGTTATGACATCCAAACTGAACTTACAAATAAACAGTGCAGAAACATAAACAACACATCATAATTGTTCACCCAGTTCGGTTCAATCAACCTACTCTGGGGGCATACCAAGCCAGGGATGAAGTCCACTATTAGCAGTATCAATTCAGAGCTAAACTCCCAGTTTACAACTCCTCACTTAATCACTACCCAATGACCCCTCTACCTAGGTTCTCCCTAGATATGGAATATCTCCATTCCACTCCCAATCATAGCAATGATGTCTAGCAGTCAACAACTCAGCCACCGCATCGACAGCTTAATCACCAACAATTTAAATATACATAATGGAGTAGTTCCAAGAACACAATCTTCACTCATTGCTTCACAGCTTCTGAGTGAATAAAGTAAACCTCTTACCTACAGGCTTCGAGGCACAAATCAGTGACCATCCCACAACCTGGGTGGTTCACTTACACAACAACCCTAATGACTACATTATGATCGTTAGGTTTTCAAGGCTACAAAGATTCCTATATATAACCTGATCCTAGTTGGACTTGGGCTTAAAATCGCAGCACTCCTTGTTGTCACAAAACAGCAGATTTCTTCTGCTACAAACAAGGCCTTTTAATCATAAGTTACCTAATTTATCTCCTAAATTAGTAACTGCTGAAACTTCAATCTTAGATTTAATTCTTCAATATTCTGACTTGATTCTTTGACCTTTAAATCTACGCCAATAGGATTACATAATATTCTGTATCTTTTAAAACCAAAACTGAATCTTCCTTCCTCAGTTCTGCAGGCGCGATGTCATGGTTAATGTCATGACATTCCTCGTAACATCTTGTTTCAGTACCTGTTTTGTTCTTTTTAATATTTGTACGAGTATAATACATTACATTCAGCTGTTATTATGTTTTAGCCAAGCAAGGATGCCAATAAGACAATAATACAGAACAGAGTACTAACAATAGTACTAACAATCTCCCCCTTTGGCTTATTGTGGCTAAAACTAAACATAAAAAAACAAAAAAAATCAGCTTCAAGAGCAGCTGCTTCAACTTTCAGGATACCTAGGCTGAACCACATCATAACATCTTCAGTCTGCTTCTACTTCTGTCTTCAAATCTTCCTTTGTTCCTTTTGACAGTAGCAAAATCAGCGTCAGCCTCTCTCCCCCTTTTTAGCCATAATATGACAAAGATGTATACGATGTCATAATATGCAATGGAAGAACTTGTAACTCCCCCTGCACATGAGGAAGAAGATACGAAAACCAATTCTTGCCACTGTAGTTCTTCAAGAACTAGCCCTTGTAACTCAGAACACAAATCACAATTGTGTTCATAACTCAGATCACAAATCACAACTAAAACGTCTCCCGTCTCGAAGACTGAACAAGAGGATGCATGTTCATTGTTATTTCTGTAACACCTTTGGTAGAGATCCATGATTTCCCCACCCTGTGTTATTCTGAACAGATTTTGGTAGAGGAACCCATCGCAATACCAAATCTGGACGCACCCAACACAAACACACACGAAACACATCTTAGAGAGATTTGATATCTGAAGCCTGCTGCAAAGATGCTAATTTATAGCCATAGGAGGATCATAGGAAGTAACGATAGTCTTTGGTCTTGTTCAATGGTCAAGCTATTAATTAGGAAACAGTTCTCAAAACAATTACTCTTTCCAAAGCAGTTTTTCCTTGTTTGACTCTGCAGAATCAATGTCTTTAACTATGTTATGACATCCGGTCAGACATTGTCCCTCTTTCACCTCACGAGCACATTGCTTAAGATTCTTTAAGAGATATTGACAAAGCATCCTATGAACCACGTAATAGACCTCCTACTCCTTTACTGACTTACTAGTCATAGACCTCTGTTGTTCTGATTACCTTGAGACTGTATACTGCAACTTTGAGGAGCCTTCTAACTCTTGTTGACATGCAGCCACTAGAACAGTTCAAGATTTGTGGATACCAGAAGCACATGGTTAGATTCAACCATTCCCAGAAAAACTGACTTTATTATTATGATAGAGTGAAACAGACCAAGATAATTTTCTAGAATCATATCTTGAACTAAGAAGACACTCCCTCTATCTGAGATAGTTTGTGCTTCATACAGGAAAAACTTGTAATGATGAATGGAAAATATAAGACGCATCTTCATATCTTCAAGAGCGCACTCTCTGCCCAACTAGCTGACACACTCCACTATTACAAAGTAACTCCTTTACAAAATATACTCACATCAGAATTTAGATGTTATAACATCTTGTATAACATTAAGATACAGTTAAACAGCTCAGTACATTCAACTAACTCCACTTCTCTTTCTTCAACAGATTCAAGTCTACTTCCTTATCTCCACCCGAAATAACCAACGAATAACCCTTTGACACTTGATGCATCCATAGAAGGGTTGCCACAGACTCAACATAAAGGACTGCCACTTCTTCCACTTGTTGATCATAACCCTACCAAGTTGCACTCTGATCATGGTCTACCAAGATAATTTGAGAATATTAAGTTAGAACTGTCACTTCAGACTTAATGTTGCTTCTTCATCCTTCACATACTAGATTCTAGATAATTTTCCAAACCAACAAGATATAGTGATGTTGTGACATCACGCAAGACATTAGTTTATTAGACTTGAAATCTCATCAATATCTCTGAGTGTTCCACCACCTACACTGATTGATGTCTTGTCATACTTCATACTCCCCCCTGAGAATTACAACATAAGGATGTTCTGAACAATGGTCCTTAACCTGAAGCATTCTTTATTTGGAACTGCCACACTTTCCAAATTTGGAATCCTTTGTTTGCTTGCTACACAAGATCAAGACTGCCACTTCATGTACCTTGAAAATAGAAGAAACTTCTAAATAGCTCTTGAACATGTCTTCAACAGATAGGTCTGAACCTAATTTTTACTGGTGTCTTCAAGTGTTGTGATGTAACATACAAGACAAAGCATCACATACATCTTCTTCTTCTTCCACATAGTTGATGTAAATATCCAGCTCCCATCAAGATACTCACCATCTCCTATATGTTTCTTCTTCTTGAATCAACTCACCAGCCAACCATTGCCTTTCTTAATGCTTAATTGAAGATGACACAGAACTATAATTGATGCACAGTTCAAATCTGACCATGGATACTTCATACACATACTTAGCTCCCCACAGAGTATATGAATCTGTATTCAGGCTGTACATCCAATTAAGTACTAAGTCTCCCGTCAAAGAACCTATTGGTCAATTAGATAGAATTTGCTGCTCACACCAGTTCCTTCTAAATGATCTCTTCTTCATACATGAAAGCATTCTTCTTGACAACGATGTTACACCATCTGTTATGACATCATTCATTTAGACTCTTTGGATTTCTCATTCAACATCTCCTGTATGACACTTGGGGAAAGACAAAGAAAGCACGACCAACACCATCAACTCAACTACACACCAGTCATGATAAAGGGATAATATATGCCATATCTCAATAAACTTTTCTTCAGATTTCTCTTCTGATTTTGAGATAATGGATGCCACAATCTGTACCCTATGAGAAGATTCTCTCAACAAGGTTTCTGGAACAGATTCACTTATGACATAACTCCTGAAAATACCTCAGATTCCACACAGTAATCTGAATCCCTTGAATCATCATACAATATTCAAAACCATATTTCACTATGCACAAAACACAGTATTCAGTTTTCACCACTAACTGTTCTATGGTTAAGAAGGCAAATCACACATTTGGTTCCTCTGATCAAAAGAACATACCAGATACACGCTCATCTTTTGATTTTCAAAGAGGTCTTGAAAAGAAAACCTGAATGAATCCTTTCACTTGCACTGAGCTCTACTTCCAACTCCCATAAGCTTATGCCTGAAATAAACTGACATTTGGGATGGAAGGTTCAGTTGATTGTCTTCTGACCAATCAACACAAGAAGCAGATGTCTCCTCTTCCAGATCAGGAGTAGGTTCCAAACAAATGTTCAACTGGTAGCTCCATACCAGTATGCCATCAGTTCCTTCTTCTTGGAACACACAATACTTGACAATCTTGAAGATCATCAACCAACTTTGCAGATGAATATGAGGAACACTGATCATTTGACCCTCTTCAACCTCAATAACCATGCCTTTATGAGTGGACTTGAGACAAGATCTCAAGTATCTATGACACTTGTACTAAAGTTGAAAGCAATCTGGTACAAATTCTGTTGAAAACCATATAACCCTAGAGTTCTTCTTTCAAAGATAGGATTATGCACCAGATGCTATGCAGCAGAAAATAGCCATATATCAACAGAGATCACACAATGCTTACTCCCAGAACCAGTTGTAAGCATGACATCCAAGAATTGCAGCTGATCAATCCAACTATATGCTTGCTTCTTCTCCAAGCAACACAGCAAGACCTAACCAATATTCTGACCAGAAAGAAACAGATAAGCACAAAGAATACCTTATCATTAACTTCACTCCAGCATGAATCATTTGGATATCCTTGATATCAGTAACACCATCTTCCCTTGCCAAGAGAATACACCTGTTATGGTCAGTTTGGTCCAGTCTTCCACACATAGGTCCATCCTCTACTTCTTGGGACCATTCAATATGAACATGAATGTTCAAACAATCAACTACCTCCAACAACCAGAAAGTATCTCCCATGGATCTCATCCAGAAACAGACAGGATGCCTGCTCTGATACCAATTGAAATTCTGGTAAGACAGAACCCAGATGTCATATACGATGTCGTGACATCTGGTCTGTCATCAGCTTAGCTGAGGAAGCACATACAGATCCCTCTATTATTTATTACTTCTAACATCCAGAAGTCTGGAAGTGTTGGGATCACATATCAGTTTTAGTTAACATTAACAAATCTGTTTAGCAGAGATTCTGTGTTAGCCCAGTCATTAAATCACACACTGATGTCATGCACGACGTTATGACATCCAAACTGAACTTACAAATAAACAGTGCAGAAACATAAACAACACATCATAATTGTTCACCCAGTTCGGTTCAATCAACCTACTCTGGGGGCATACCAAGCCAGGGATGAAGTCCACTATTAGCAGTATCAATTCAGAGCTAAACTCCCAGTTTACAACTCCTCACTTAATCACTACCCAATGACCCCTCTACCTAGGTTCTCCCTAGATATGGAATATCTCCATTCCACTCCCAATCATAGCAATGATGTCTAGCAGTCAACAACTCAGCCACTGCATCGACAGCTTAATCACCAACAATTTAAATATACATAATGGAGTAGTTCCAAGAACACAATCTTCACTCATTGCTTCACAGCTTCTGAGTGAATAAAGTAAACCTCTTACCTACAGGCTTCGAGGCACAAATCAGTGACCATCCCACAACCTGGGTGGTTCACTTACACAACAACCCTAATGACTACATTATGATCGTTAGGTTTTCAAGGCTACAAAGATTCCTATATATAACCTGATCCTAGTTGGACTTGGGCTTAAAATCGCAGCACTCCTTGTTGTCACAAAACAGCAGATTTCTTCTGCTACAAACAAGGCCTTTTAATCATAAGTTACCTAATTTATCTCCTAAATTAGTAACTGCTGAAACTTCAATCTTAGATTTAATTCTTCAATATTCTGACTTGATTCTTTGACCTTTAAATCTACGCCAATAGGATTACATAATATTCTGTATCTTTTAAAACCAAAACTGAATCTTCCTTCCTCAGTTCTGCAGGCGCGATGTCATGGTTAATGTCATGACATTCCTCGTAACATCTTGTTTCAGTACCTGTTTTGTTCTTTTTAATATTTGTACGAGTATAATACATTACATTCAGCTGTTATTATGTTTTAGCCAAGCAAGGATGCCAATAAGACAATAATACAGAACAGAGTACTAACAATAGTACTAACAGAATCCCAAGTGTCGCACGCTCGCGAAAATGTGAACAGAGTCGCCACCAATATATTTATCCCATCGCGGGAAAGGAATATCAGAAAACCTGGAATAAGGAAAGGATAAGAAAAGGTCTTGCGACCAGAGATCGGGTAAGAAGTCGGTTACGCAAGGGGAAGGTATTAGCACCCCTCACGTCTGTGGTACTCCACAGGATCCACTTATGTTTGTTCTATTCTAAGGGTGTATAAATCTAAAGCTTAATCACTAAGGGAATGCATGCAAATGAAAGAAAAGAAACACGGGGAAAATAAGGATTATAAATAATTGTGCTCGCTTAGGCCCCGCGACCTAATGCCTACGTATCCTTTTCAGGAATCAGAGCGCCGTAGTTCGGCTCTTTAGTTTTTGTTTGTTTTTGTGTTTTTTAGTTGAACAGTTACATTCGCACTCCGCTGCTCGACCTCTGGAGTCTTAAGCTGGGAATGGAGCGGAAATAACGTGTCCGATTAGGAGAAAGAATGCCCTGAAGGCAAGAGAAAGAATGCCTCGGAGGCAAGAAAAAGAAGAGAGAAAATTGGTTTGTGTTTTTTAGGGTAATTCCATGATGAACAAAACCCAATACAAGGTTTCGCACCACTTCATTACTTTGTTTAGGTCTGAGCCTTTATTAAGTATTTTAAATGTTTTTGGTTGGGTATTTTTTAAGGGAATTTACTTTGCGATTCGAATCACATAAAAATGCATAATGATCGAGAAGCAGATTAGGGAATGAATCCCACTCACTTCTATCCCATTATGTAATGTTCAAGAAATAGATTAGGGAATGAATCCCACTCATTTCTATCCCATTAATTAATGTTCGAGAAACAGATTAGGGAATGAATCCCACTCATTTCTCTCCCATTAAGTAGTGACCGAGAAACAGATTAGGGAATGGATCCCACTCATTTCTATGCCACTAAGTGATTGAAAAACAGATTAGGGAATGCATCCCACTCATTTCTCTATCACCTTCTTAATGTGATTCGCATCTCTATTTGTTAATGTTTTAAAGTTGAAAAGAAAAAGAAGAAAACTAGCCTAAAATGAATAAATAGCCTAATGTCATGATTATACCTAATTGTTAGGATTTTAAGGGAAAAGACTAACATAAAGGTTATGGAGATTATAGGTCCTAAATCTAAAGGAACAAACAAGTGAAATTACAAGCAAAAATTACAAGCAAAACAATGATACAAAATTAGTGCAAAAATGACTAAAAGAATGACTTGAAATATGGTACAAAACATAGAAGCAAATGATGCAAAATATAGTACCAAAAGTGAATTAAAGGACTATTATTTTTATTGATTTTTATATGACAAAGAACAAGAATTCTAATCAAGCAAAAGAATTAAAATACAAGCCTAAACTAATATTTTTTTAGTGATTATTTTCTATGTCAAGGATTATGTATCTAAGTCTCAATATGATAGTGGAAAAATTTGTGACCTTTATTTATTAAGAGAAATGGTAAAAACTAAGTAAAATCTAGATTCCAATAATAAAAATATAGAACCAGGGGTGTAAACTGAATCAAATGGTGCAGTAAGCAAGCGCTGGGCCCAGGGTGAAAGGCCCAGAAGAGTTTTTTATTGTTGCAGAATTTTGTGTCAAAAGGGATATGGGCCAGTGGGGTGTGCCCGAATAGCAGCTTGGCCCAAGAAGTTGTGTTTGATCCATGATGATTATTGTTCAGTTTAATTCAGATTTTAATCAACTAATGTCAATAATGGGAATTTAGACCTTATGTTAACATTAATACGATAACTAAACCTTATAGTAATTCTAATTAATTATCAGCTATAGTGTTAATCAAAAATAGAAAACAAAAGGGGATTAGGGTTGTAAAAGGGGGTGACGGTTCACCTCTCATTCTCAGACTCTCTCTCTGTACTCATACTTCACCGGAAATCGCTCTGCCGCGCCGGAGGCGGCGGAGCTTGACCGAATGCGAGATTAAAACACTCAACCGCACCTATTTCCCTTCTTTTCTTCGAATCTTTAACTCTCTTTAACCGATTCAAACTCACCCTCCCCTAATTGGACCAAACAGCAAACCCTAGATCTAGATAGAAATCAAATCGAAGGCTAATGGCTACGAATCATAGATCAAGATCATGGGGGAATAACTCGGAGATGCTCATACCACACCACAACATCAAGAACAGCAAGAGATGAAGAAGGAGGAGCCGATTCGAAGACTTACCTGGGTGACGAATATGGCGACAATCGTTGAGGAAAACTGGAGGAGAGACTCCAAAGCTCTTCAGTGTGCGAAATAAACGCAGTTGAGGAACTTGACAAATTCTTCAGGTGATTCTTTAGATTTCCGCGCCTTCTCTTTGTTCTTGCTTGCGATATCTTCTTCTTCTACTATTCTTTTTCTGGATTTCCGCGTTTTTGTGATTGTCGTTGTTGAGAGTGCGTGAGATTATTGTAGTTGCAGAGCGTTTGAGTGTTGAAAGATGGAAGCTAAGCTCATTCCATTAAAGCTTCAATGAGAAGCTTTAATGGAGGTTGACGGTGAGAGCTTTGAGTGCGGGTGAAGAATGTGATTGAAGGAGAGAGAGAGAGAGAGAGAGAGAGAGAGAGAGAGAGAGAGAGAGAGAGAGAGAGAGAGAGAGAGAGAGAGAGAAGGGATGAAGATGAATCTCTGTGAACAATGGTGAAGAAGTGGTGGAGAGGAATGGATGGAGAGTGGTGAAGATCAATGGAGTCGAGAGGCTTGAATGAATGAGAGGTTGAGTTTATATAGAATGAGAGTGAGAGGATTCAGTTAGAGGAGAGTCATTGTGAGCCCTTGGATTGAGAAGTTTCTGTTATGATATTAAGGGTGAGAGATTGAGTTGGTTATTGTAGTTTAGAAATTGGTTATAATTCTGTTAGAGATTTTCTAGGTTGTTATAATTCTGTTAGGGGACGGTTACAGGTTTGTTATAACCGTTAGGAAGTTACCAAGGGGTTTTGACAGTTAGTTATGAATAGGTAGTTGAATTGGTTAGGATAAAACTGTTAGTTAGTCAGTTATAAAAAACAGTTAGGGTGATAAGTTATAAAATAAATTATGAAATTGTTAGTAAAATGTTTAATTGGGAATAGGCTGAGAATTGTTAGTGAATGGTTATGAAAAGATGTTGAAAATTGGTGTGAAACAGGTTGGTTAGAAGTAGTTATATGAGTGAGAGAATCAGTTAGCAGGTTGTTAGTTATAGGTGGTTACAGGTTGATTTCTTTTTTTGGTTTAATACTGAACTAGACTTCATGTGCTTGAATGAATATGAAAGCCGAAAGTGCAACCGTGAGAAATTAGCTTGTTGACTGATGTAGTAACCTTGTATTGATGCAGGACTGCAAGATTTAATTTCTAGATGCATTGAAGAATTGGTGAGTGAGGATATGGAAAGTGGCTGTAGGATTTCTAGAAGCTGTTTGCAGCATGTTCATTGAATTCAGATGCGACTTTATTTCGGTTAGGGGGGTGAGTCTGGCTGCTTTGAAAGTACTGAGCAACTTCTCTTTTCTCTCTCTTTTTTTTGGATAGTTTCATGAGTGGAATAACAATATTGTTTGTACTTGATTATGCAGGTTCAGATTTTTTTGGCGGCAGGTACTGGAATTGTGCAAATGGACATTAAAATGTGATGCGGGCTGCAAGTTAGATGTTAGTTACCTCTCTGTTCTAATTTTTTCTCTGCTTTTGAACCTTGAGTATTGGATTTTGCTGCAAGCTGTTAAGATTAGATATATACACCTTTGATATCCGGAATACTTAAACATGTGAAATGAATTTTTCTGAATGTGGGATATTGTCTCTGTACTGAACTTGTGAGGTTATGCACTGATTATGGATCGTGAACTGGCGGCATGTATGTCTCGAGAGTTGACCATATAATTGATTTCTCTTCAATTTAGGTGGATCTTAGTATTTTGATAGATAATAATTTGATGAATGATTGGACTGTGGCTGTTTGGTTTTATGCAGCAAGTTTGGAATTGCAATTGTATATGAATGTGATTGTCAAGCCATGAAAGTGTCTTTTTCATTATTGCTGCAGGGACTGGTTTTTGTGGCAGCAGCTCATGGATATGGAATCATGGCCTGAGATTGAGTAGAGATTTTGAGTATGGAGGCAACATCATGAAGATTTTCATGGATGGAGTTTTGGAAGAGAGATAAATCTAAGGTGGAGAGTCAAGGTCTTGATTCCGGTCAACTGTCACACAGATGCAGGAATTTCCACGTGTTTCAATTTTTTTGTATTATTATTTTTGCAGCATAATGTAGTGGTGATGACCATGTAATGTATTTTGAATATGATGGCATTTGAGTATATACAGTATCTCGTAATGGAGTTTGAGATGAAAATGATATTTTTCTTCACATTCTCAAATTTAAATTACCCCTTTTCCTTCCATTTGCAATATCTAAATTCTCAAATATTTCTTCATATTGCAACATTGAGTGAGCCCCTCAGTCAACTCTTAATGACACACAAATTTCCTACGAACTTTAATTATTTTTTTGAACTTGAACTCAGCTGAATTTTAGTGAACAAGATCTCAAACAATTTGCCTCTTAAATGGAACCATTAATTCAATCTTGAATTCCGCTCAATGTTATGACAAACAATAAGTACTTGAGAGAATGATGACCTAGGGGAGAGATGATGCATATGGGATGAGAAGCTTAAACCCGTTAAGTAAAATTAGATGGGCAAATTTTGGGGTGCAACAGCTGCCCCTATTTAATCGTCTTAGACCTGAAGGTGAGATTGGCGTTAGCCTTTCGATCATTCAAGGTGGAAGAAGATTAAATACCAAGAGAACCTGAAAATTTGCCTGATGAGAGATGTGATCCATTGGGGAAGAAATAATGCCAAATCCACTGAGGAAGATTGTATCAACTCTGGGTTGAAAAAGAAGGAAAGAAAATCAACTCTGGATTGAAAACAAGAGATAGACATCAACTCTGGGTTGAAAGAGGAAAGATGAACAATTAGGAATGACCGTCAACTCTGGGTTGAGTGGGTTGAACAAAAGGTGACCGTCAACTCTGGGTTGAGTGGGAAAGGAGAAGAATCAAATCTGGTTCGAATAAAAGATAACCGTCAACTCTGGGTTGAGTGGGGAATTGAATCAATTCTGGATTGAATAAAGGAGGACCGTCAACTCTGGGTTGAGTGGGAAGAATCAACTCTAGGTTGAAAAACAGGTGACCGTCAACTCTTGGTTGAGTAGGAAAGAGACATCAATTCTGGATTGAATAAAGGATGACCGTCAACTCTGGATTGAGTGGGAAAGGTAAAAGATAACTGTCAACTCTGGGTTGAGTGAGAAAGGTTAAAGATAACCGTCAATTCTGGGTTGAGTGGGAAAGAAGAAAACAGCCGTCAACTCTGGGTTGAGTGGGAGGAAAGTCAACTCTGGGTTGAACACAAAGACATCAACTCTGAGTTGAAGAAAGATGAACATGATTGACTTTGGGAGATGACACCACAATGGTAACTCTGAGTGATCCAGTGGAATATCGATTGAATGTTTTGTAGGGACCTCATCTGATGAGTAACTTGGCTTATGCTTCATATGCAATGTTTGATTCATTTGTGCACTTCTGGAGATGCAATGCTATGGGTTCTATATGCAGTGTACTGATTTATCTGTCAGGGTTTCTACTTTGTATGGAATAGATTGGATGGAGTTCAGAAACTCTTCTTGAGAATCAAGGTGGGGTGGATGCCCCTGATTTGTTGATGATTGGATCATATGGGAGAAATGATAATGAAAATGCAATGATATGTATGATGTATGTATGATTATGAATGGAATGATTGTCTCCATGATACTAGGAGTGAATGGAGGGTTCCTTGCAGGAAGGTTGTTGCTTGAAGGATAGAATTTGTGAAGGTGAGGTGTTTGGCTTGACTCCTCGACACTTGTCTCGATATCTGACACTTGATTGAAGGTGAGGAAATGAACTGTTATTGGCCTGCCCCAGCTTGTATGATCTTTTGAAATAGAACTTTGATAAAGCTCGACTCATGGAGATTGCAATGGTCTGCCCCAGTGTTGATTATGGAACGAATGCCCCAGATTGAAAGGAACTCTTTCACCAAATGGATTCTTTAGATATTTGCTCAGTAGATGACCAACCTTTGCTTTTGTAAGATTACTCGATGGAATTTCAATGTTGAACTTTCCTTGGTATCAAGTACTTACTTTCAAGTTAGAGACAATTCTGTTTTGAAAAGGATAATGAGAATGCAATGCACATGTTAATCTCAAGAGAAAAGTTTTATTTGTCAAAATATTGTACTGATACTAACACGAATGACACAGCAACATTAGGAGTCAGTTTTGACATGATTTTACAGTTTGTACGCTTTCAGAACGAACCCTGCTTCAATTAGGACTTTTGAGGGTTGTAACGTGGCCGGGGTCACGGTTTAAGAAACAAAGGATAAAGGCTCAAATTCTACTTAACCCACCCCTTCTTCGTGATGTTCTCCAGTCCTACATTCAGTTAGTTTGACACAAGTATTCTCCTTTCAGGAAGGATTGTGATGGATGAGGATCCTTTGTGATTTTGATGGAGGTGGCAGCCACCCTTTGGTGCTTTTTGTTGATAGTCATAACAACTTGTCCCTCGGAGGATTCTTCTTTTGCTTTTTTGCTTTCCCTAACTTTTGCCCGGACAAAAATTTCTTTTGATTTTGGTTTTCGTTGTCCAGCGGGATATGCCCTAATTTTTGCCTAAGTCAATTGCTTCAAAGCTTTTCTTTTTTTTCTTTTGACTTAGCGGGCTATTGTTTCCTTTTTTTATCATGATTCATAACTTTCTTTTCATTCTCTTTTTTTTGTCTCGTTCGGGAACAGTTGTATGACTTTGGTGATTGACTTGATGAAAAGGTTGTGACTGCCTTCTTCCCAGTAAATGAGAGACATCCATTGGGGATTGTGCTCTTCCTTTTTTGTTGTGAAAGATGGAATATGATTGATCCTCTGATGGAATACCTGAAAGTTGAGTGCTCGGTCGCACTAACTGAAGACTACCCTGCCCCTGGTTAAGATTGAGGGTTTTGTATTTTTGAAAAGAAACTACTACTCCTTAGGCTCAAAGGGGTTGACAAAGGTTTCACTCCCTTATAACTCCGGTGTTTAGGAATTGAAACAATGCCTGTACATCATCAGCAGGATCTTTGCTCCAAAAGCATACAATTAGTAGTTTATGTGTTTTTGATTTTTCATCATTCTCCCTTTTTTAGTTGCTTAAGACAAGTGAATTGAATATCAATGAACATAATGACAAAGATGAAATGATTTGAGAAAACATGTATATTACATTATTTTTATTTATTCAAACAGAACGAGTTTCTTACAATGAATTGTACTTGATAACAACAAAAGTAATACAATTGAAAATTCTAAAGAAATCTATACAATGGCGAGCTTGGCCTTATTCTAATGCGAATGAAATGTTCTCTGAGAAACATAAAGTCTTCATGGTCCACTGGTGGAAGCTCCATTGTGAGGTGGCATGGGATTGTTGATCACATTGGGTGCCACGGGTGCAAACTCGATCTCTTTTGCGTCGAGCAAATCTTGAACTTTGTCTTTTAGAACTCTGCATTCCTCAGTAGTGTGACCAGATCCTCCAGAATGGAATTCACACTTAGCATTAATCTTGTAGTTTGGAGGGAGGGGGTCAGGAGGAGGCCTAGCTTCCGCTAATTAAATCAATTTGCGGTCAAGCAAGGCAGCGAGAACTTGGCTATAAGTCATTGGTATACGATCATACACCCTTTTTGGCCTATTCTGCCTCTGTTGTCCTTGTCTTTATTGATAGCCTTGTTGTTGGAAACCTTGTTGTTGTTGTTGGACATATTGTTGGTAAGGAACCCAAGGTTGTTGACCAACAGGTGCCACATAAGCTTGAGGAGCGGTGGCGTTCACTTGATAGCAAGGAGCTTGATCTTGAGTAGAAACAGCACTAGTCTCGCCTTCTTTCTTCTTGATGAAATTACCCTGAGGCTTCTTGTACCCATATTGATTTGCAGCAGCAGCATTGGCGGGATTCTGGATCTTACCAATTTTCAAGCCATTCTCAATTCTTTCACCAATCCTGACTAGATCGGAGAAACCAGAAGAAACACTACCCACCATTCTTTCATAGTAATGCCCTTGAAGAGTGTTCATAAACATATCAACCAGTTCGGATTCAGAAAGTGGTGGATTAACCTGAGCAGCCATTTCTCTCCACCTTTGGGCATATTCTTTGAATGTCTCATTGGTCCTTTGCACCTGATTCTGTAGTTGCAACCTAGTCGGCGCCATGTCAATGTTGTATTGATATTGCTTGAGAAAGGCATCCGACAAATCCTTCCAAGATCGGATCCTATTACGCTCCAGGTTCATATACCAGTTCAAAGATGCCCCAGACAAGCTATCTTGAAAGCAATGGATGAGCAATGAGTCATTGTGGATGTGAGAAGCCATCTTACGACAGTACATGATGATATGGCTCTTTGGACAACTTAAACCTTTGTACTTCTGAAAGTCAGGAGTCTTGAACTTGGGCGGAATAACCAGATTAGGAACTAGGCACATCTCTTCAGCATCCATTCCATATGCACTAAAACCTTCAATAGCTCGAATCCTTTCCTCAAGAATTTGATACTTCTCAGCAGATCTCTCAACGGGTTGAGCTCTTTCAGCAGTTGGTATTGGATGCATTTCTGGATTGGCAAATTGAGGACCACAGAAAGCAGGATAAGGAATCTCTGTATGAGGAGGTGGAGTAGGAAATGGGAAAGCAGGCCCAGTCATAGTTGGCACTCCAGAAGTTATGGGCATGGATCCTCCTTGGTTTAAAGCTCCAAGAGTATCAGCAGTCATGAAGCTAAATGGCATCCCAAGAGTAGCATTAGTCCTTGGTTGGAACTCAAGTGGAGTAGAAGAAGGTGGAATGACATCAGGTTGACTAGCAACAAGTTGATTAGCAACAACAGGAATCTCTTGAACAACAGGAACCCTTTCATTTCTCAAAGCTTGGAGGGCTTCCAAAATAGCATCAACCTTGCCTTTCATTTGATCCATCTCTTCTCTAATGGCAGCTTGATCTTGCTCATAGTTCTCCATGATTCTTCTTCTGTGAGCTCTTGTCAGATATCGGTGTGGATGAATCGTCTTGACTGATCTGATGGAGAGGAAGAGTGGTAAGAGTCTTGGTAACCATGGATGCACATGCATGAATGCAAAAATGTCTATGATGATGCAAATGCAACATAAATCGGATCAAGGATCAAGGCCTCTTGGACAACAGCTTCTCATGGTCAATAAGATATGGTCGAACCCTCCAGATTCAGAGGTTCGACGTTGCTTTCTGGATAAATAGCTCGTGCATAAGTCAAAGATGGTCGAACCCTCCAGATTCAGAGGTTCGACGTTGATTCTGATAGATAACCTTTGCATAAGTCACATAAGGTCAAACCTTCCAGATTCAGAGGTTCGACGTTGATTATGATAGATAGTCTGAATGGCATAGGGTAGGATGGAGGCATGTTTTCCTGCAAAACAAAATTTCCCAACCCCTCTCACAGGTATGGTCTAGTATAAGGTAGGTTAAAAGGTCTCCAGCGTTAACAGTTCTCCTGAAACACCATCATTGTTGCAAATACATGCCAACAATGGTATCCCATTTGAACCTCAACTGGTCGTGGGTCTCATGATCGCAATCAACAGAACCTGACATTCTGTTGGCGTCATGACTATCCACTCTATCCTAGGTAGCCTAAGTATCACTCTGGCCTGGGTATTGGGCCTTTTACCTCAAATCAGTAACATCCCATCCCAACAGACAGCAGAATAATAATCATAGTATATGAAAATAAAATGCGATGCATAAAGAAATAAAGCAATAAAGCAATAAAGTAATAAAGCAATAAAGCAATAAATAAACACCCAAAGAAAAGAAAACAAACACAAGCTAGGATCGACTCGCTAAGAATGGACCAGCACAGGTCTATCACATCCCCAGCAGAGTCGCCAGCTGTCGCACGCTCGCGAAAATGTGAACAGAGTCGCCACCAATATATTTATCCCATCGCGGGAAAGGAATATCAGAAAACCTGGAATAAGGAAAGGATAAGAAAAGGTCTTGCGACCAGAGATCGGGTAAGAAGTCGGTTACGCAAGGGGAAGGTATTAGCACCCCTCACGTCTGTGGTACTCCACAGGATCCACTTATGTTTGTTCTATTCTAAGGGTGTATAAATCTAAAGCTTAATCACTAAGGGAATGCATGCAAATGAAAGAAAAGAAACACGGGGAAAATAAGGATTATAAATAATTGTGCTCGCTTAGGCCCCGCGACCTAATGCCTACGTATCCTTTTCAGGAATCAGAGCGCCGTAGTTCGGCTCTTTAGTTTTTGTTTGTTTTTGTGTTTTTTAGTTGAACAGTTACATTCGCACTCCGCTGCTCGACCTCTGGAGTCTTAAGCTGGGAATGGAGCGGAAATAACGTGTCCGATTAGGAGAAAGAATGCCCTGAAGGCAAGAGAAAGAATGCCTCGGAGGCAAGAAAAAGAAGAGAGAAAATTGGTTTGTGTTTTTTAGGGTAATTCCATGATGAACAAAACTCAATACAAGGTTTCGCACCACTTCATTACTTTGTTTAGGTCTGAGCCTTTATTAAGTATTTTAAATGTTTTTGGTTGGGTATTTTTTAAGGGAATTTACTTTGCGATTCGAATCACATAAAAATGCATAATGATCGAGAAGCAGATTAGGGAATGAATCCCACTCACTTCTATCCCATTATGTAATGTTCAAGAAACAGATTAGGGAATGAATCTCACTCATTTCTTTCCCATTAATTAATGTTCGAGAAACAGATTAGGGAATGAATCCCACTCATTTCTCTCCCATTAAGTAGTGACCGAGAAACAGATTAGGGAATGGATCCCACTCATTTCTATGCCACTAAGTGATTGAGAAACAGATTAGGGAATGAATCCCACTCATTTCTCTATCACTTTCTTAATGTGATTCGCATCTCTATTTGTTAATGTTTTAAGGTTGAAAAGAAAAAGAAGAAAACTAGCCTAAAATGAATAAATAGCCTAATGTCATGATTATACCTAATTGTTAGGATTTTAAGGGAAAAGACTAACCTAAAGGTTATGGAGATTATAGGTCCTAAATCTAAAGGAATAAACAAGTGAAATTACAAGCAAAAATTACAAGCAAAACAATGATACAAAATTAGTGCAAAAATGACTAAAAGAATGACTTGAAATATGGTACAAAACATAGAAGCAAATGATGCAAAATATAGTACCAAAAGTGAATTAAAGGACTATTATTTTTATTGATTTTTATATGACAAAGAACAAGAATTCTAATCAAGCAAAAGAATTAAAATACAAGCCTAAACTAATATTTTTTTAGTGATTATTTTCTATGTCAAGGATTATGTATCTAAGTCTCAATATGATAGTGGAAAAATTTGTGACCTTTATTTATTAAGAGAAATGGTAAAAACTAAGTAAAATCTAGATTCCAATAATAAAAATATAGAACCAGGGGTGTAAACTGAATCAAATGGTGCAGTAAGCAAGCGCTGGGCCCAGGGTGAAAGGCCCAGAAGAGTTTTTTATTGTTGCAGAATTTTGTGTCAAAAGGGATATGGGCCAGTGGGGTGTGCGCGAATAGCAGCTTGGCCCAAGAAGTTGTGTTTGATCCATAATGATTATTGTTCAGTTTAATTCAGATTTTAATCAACTAATGTCAATAATGAGAATTTAGACCTTATGTTAACATTAATACGATAACTAAACCTTATAGTAATTCTAATTAATTATCAGCTATAGTGTTAATCAAAAATAGAAAACAAAAGGGGATTAGGGTTGTAAAAGGGGGTGACGGTTCACCTCTCATTCTCAGACTCTCTCTCTGTACTCATACTTCACCGGAAATCGCTCCGCCGCGCCGGAGGCGGCGGAGCTTGACCGAATGCGAGATTAAAACACTCAACCGCACCTATTTCCCTTCTTTTCTTCGAATCTTTAACTCTCTTTAACCGATTCAAACTCACCCTCCCCTAATTGGACCAAACAGCAAACCCTAGATCTAGATAGAAATCAAATCGAAGGCTAATGGCTACGAATCATAGATCAAGATCATGGGGGAATAACTCGGAGATGCTCATACCACACCACAACATCAAGAACAGCAAGAGATGAAGAAGGAGGAGCCGATTCGAAGACTTACCTGGGTGACGAATATGGCGACAATCGTTGAGGAAAATCGGAGGAGAGACTCCAAAGCTCTTCAGTGTGCGAAATAAACGCAGTTGAGGAACTTGACAAATTCTTCAGGTGATTCTTTAGATTTCCGCGCCTTCTCTTTGTTCTTGCTTGCGATATCTTCTTCTTCTACTATTCTTTTTCTAGATTTCCGCGTTTTTGTGATTGTCGTTGTTGAGAGTGCGTGAGATTATTGTAGTTGCAGAGCGTTTGAGTGTTAAAGATGGAAGCTAAGCTCATTCCATTAAAGCTTCAATGAGAAGCTTTAATGGAGGTTGACGGTGAGAGCTTTGAGTGCGGGTGAAGAATGTGATTGAGGAGAGAGAGAGAGAGAGAGAGAGAGAGAGAGAGAGAGAGAGAGAGAGAGAGAGAGAGAGAGAGAGAGAGAGAGAGAGAGAGAGAGAGAGAGAGAGAGAAGGGATGAAGATGAATCTCTGTGAACAATGGTGAAGAAGTGGTGGAGAGGAATGGATGGAGAGTGGTGAAGATCAATGGAGTCGAGAGGCTTGAATGAAGGAGAGGTTGAGTTTATATAGAATGAGAGTGAGAGGATTCAGTTAGAGGAGAGTCATTGTGAGCCCTTGGATTGAGAAGTTTCTGTTATGATATTAAGGGTGAGAGATTGAGTTGGTTATTGTAGTTTAGAAATTGGTTATAATTCTGTTAGAGATTTTCTAGGTTGTTATAATTCTGTTAGGGGACGGTTACAGGTTTGTTATAACCGTTAGGAAGTTACCAAGGGGTTTTGACAGTTAGTTATGAATAGGTAGTTGAATTGGTCAGGATAAAACTGTTAGTTAGTCAGTTATAAAAAACAGTTAGGGTGATAAGTTATAAAATAAATTATGAAATTGTTAGTAAAATGTTTAATTGGGAATAGGCTGAGAACTGTTAGTGAATGGTTATGAAAAGATGTTGAAAATTGGTGTGAAACAGGTTGGTTAGAAGTAGTTATATGAGTGAGAGAATCAGTTAGCAGGTTGTTAGTTATAGGTGGTTACAGGTTGATTTCTTTTTTTGGTTTAATACTGAACTAGACTTCATGTGCTTGAATGAATATGAAAGCCGAAAGTGCAACCGTGAGAAATTAGCTTGCTGACTGATGTAGTAACCTTGTATTGATGCAGGACTGCAAGATTTAATTTCTGGATGCATTGAAGAATTGGTGAGTGAGGATATGGAAAGTGGCTGTAGGATTTCTAGAAGCTGTTTGCAGCATGTTCATTGAATTCAGATGCGACTTTATTTCGGTTAGGGGGGTGAGTCTGGCTGCTTTGAAAGTACTGAGCAACTTCTCTTTTCTCTCTCTTTTTTTTGGATAGTTTCATGAGTGGAATAACAATATTGTTTGTACTTGATTATGCAGGTTCAGATTTTTTTGGCGGCAGGTACTGGAATTGTGCAAATGGACATTAAAATGTGATGCGGGCTGCAAGTTAGATGTTAGTTACCTCTTTGTTCTAATTTTTTCTCTGCTTTTGAACCTTGAGAATTGGATTTTGCTGCAAGCTGTTAAGATTAGATATATACACCTTTGATATCCGGAATACTTAAACATGTGAAATGAATTTTTCTGAATGTGGGATATTGTCTCTGTACTGAACTTGTGAGGTTATGCACTGATTATGGATCGTGAACTGGCGGCATGTATGTCTCGAGAGTTGACCATATAATTGATTTCTCTTCAATTTAGGTGGATCTTAGTATTTTGATAGATAATAATTTGATGAATGATTGGACTGTGGCTGTTTGGTTTTATGCAGCAAGTTTGGAATTGCAATTGTATATGAATGTGATTGTCAAGCCATGAAAGTGTCTTTTTCATTATTGCTGCAGGGACTGGTTTTTGTGGTAGCAGCTCATGGATATGGAATCATGGCCTGAGATTGAGTAGAGATTTTGAGTATGGAGGCAACATCATGAAGATTTTCATGGATGGAGTTTTGGAAGAGAGATAAATCTAAGGTGGAGAGTCAAGGTCTTGATTCCGGTCAACTGTCACACAGATGCAGGAATTTCCACGTGTTTCAATTTTTTTGTATTATTATTTTTGCAGCATAATGTAGTGGTGATGACCATGTAATGTATTTTGAATATGATGGCATTTGAGTATATACAGTATCTCGTAATGGAGTTTGAGATGAAAATGATATTTTTCTTCACATTCTCAAATTTAAATTACCCCTTTTCCTTCCATTTGCAATATCTAAATTCTCAAATATTTCTTCATATTGCAACATTGAGTGAGCCCCTCAGTCAACTCTTAATGACACACAAATTTCCTACGAACTTTAATTATTTTTTTGAACTTGAACTCAGCTGAATTTTAGTGAACAAGTTCTCAAACAATTTGCCTCTTAAATGGAACCATTAATTCAATCTTGAATTCCGCTCAATGTTATGACAAACAATAAGTACTTGAGAGAATGATGACCTAGGGGAGAGATGATGCATATGGGATGAGAAGCTTAAGCCCGTTAAGTAAAATTAGATGGGCAAATTTTGGGGTGCAACACCAAGGAAGTACTTGAGTTCTCCCATCATACTCAGCTCGAACTCAGCCTGCATAGACTTAGCAAACTCCTTTCCAAGTGTAGCATTAGATGTTCCAAAGATAATATCATCAACATAAATTTGACAAATTAAAATATATTTCTTAAATGTTTTACAGAAGAGAGTAGTATCCACTTGTCCTCTAGTGAAACCATTGTTCAGAAGGAAAGAACTTAATCTTTCATACCAAGCTCTAGGAGCTTGCTTCAATCCATACAATGATTTCTTTAATTTGAAAACATGTTCTAGAGACTTAGAGTCCTCAAAACCAGGAGGTTGGTGAACATAAACTTCTTCTTCTATATAACCATTTAAGAAGGCACTCTTAACATCCATCTGATATAGAGTGATGTTATGTTGAGTGGCAAAAGAAATCAATAAGCGAATAGATTCTAACCTGGCCACTGGTGCAAAGGTTTCTGTATAGTCAATACCTTCTTGCTAACTATAGCCCTGAGCCACCAGTCTGGCTTTGTTTCTTACAACTTCTCCTTTTCCGCTTAGCTTGTTTCTGAAGACCCACTTTGTACCAATGATGTTAAATCCTTTTGGTCTAGGAACAAGATCCCATACATCATTCCTTGTAAACTGATTTAGTTCTTCTTGCATGGCAAATATCCAGTCTGCATCTTCTAGAGCTTGATCAACAGAAGTTGGCTCGATCAAAGAGACAAGACCTAATTGACATTCTGCATTTTTCTTAAGGAATGCTCTTGTTCTGATAGGATCATCCTTCTTTCCAAGAATGACATCTTCTGAGTGAGCAGAGGTGAGTCTAGAAGATCTTCTGACTGTTGGCTCTTCAGAAATTCTGAGATTCTCTAAAGATGCAGCAACTTGATCTTCTGATCCTTTGCTTCTGAGGTCCTTAGCTTCTGGTACTTTGCTTCTTGGTTCTTCAGCTTCTGATATATCAATATCTAAATCTGCAAAATTCTCAAATTGCTTTGGCTTTTCAAGACCAAGCTTATCATCAAATCTGATAATAATTGATTCTTCAACAACCAATGTTTCAGTATTGTATACTCTGTAGCCTTTAGAGCGTTTAGAATATCCAAGAAGGAAACACTTCTGTGCCTTAGAATCAAACTTACCAAGATGATCTTTAGTATTCAGAATAAAACAAACACATCCAAAAGGATGAAAATAAGAAATGTTGGGCTTTTTGTTCTTCCACAATTCATAAGGAGTCTTATTAAGAATAGGTCTTATGGACATTCTATTCTGAATATAGCATGCAGTGTTTATTGCTTCTGCCCAGAAATGCTTAGCCATATTAGTTTCATTGATCACGGTTCTGGCCATTTCTTGTAGAGTCCTATTCTTTTTCTCTACAACTCCATTTTGCTGTGGAGTTCTAGGGCAAGAGAAATCATGGGCAATACCATTTTCTTTGAAATAAATCTCAAAGAATCTGTTCTCAAATTTGCCACCATGATCACTTCTGACCTTTATGATTTTACACTCTTTCTCAGATTGGATCTGAGTGCAGAAGTCAAAGAACACTGTATGAGACTCATCCTTGTGTTTCAAGAACTTTACCCACATCCATATGCTATAGTCGTCTACAATGACTAATCCATATTTCTTCCCTCTGAAAGATGCTGTTTTGACTGGGCCGAACAGATCAATGTGCAGAAGTTCTAGCGACCGAGAGGAAGAGACAACATTCTTAGATTTGAATGTAGGTTTGGAAAACTTCCCTTTCTGACATGCTTCGCAAAAAGCATCTGATTTGTATTTCAGATTAGGGAGTCCTCTGACCAGATTAAGTTTTTTAATCTGAGAAATCTTTCTCAAACTAGCATGACCTAATCTTTTGTGCCAGACCCATTGCTCTTCACTAACATGCATAAGGCAACTGAGCTTCTGATTCTTAAGATCTTGAAGATCAATCTTGTAAATTTTGTTCTTTCTCTTGCCTGTAAATAGGATTGAGCCATCCTTCTGACTTATAGCTTTACAAGACTTTTGATTAAGATTATGTCATAACCATTGTCACTTAATTGACTTATGGACAATAAGTTATGAGCTAATCCATCTACTAGCAGAACATTAGTTATAGAGGGAGAATTACTAATGCTAAGGGTTCCAGAGCCAATGATCTTGCCCTTCTAGTTCCCTCCAAACTTTACTTCTCTAGCAGATTTAAGCACCAGGTCTTGGAACATAGAACTTTTTCCCGTCATGTGCCGCGAGCACCGAGAGTCCAGGTACTATGACATGTTTTGCTTTGTCTTCTTGGATGCCAAGGATATCTGCAACAGGAATAATCTTTTCATTAGGTACCCACAATTTCTTGGGTCCTTTCTTGTTAGTTCTCCTCAAGTTCTGATTGAACTTGGGTTTAGCATGAAAATTAACAGGAGGTACACCATGATATTCCCTATTCTGAGCAGCATGATATTTTCTAGTGTGTGTCACATGCTTCTTGGTGTGTGTAATGTGGAAACTCTTAGCATGTGATGTGAGCCTAATATCATGGGAGTGTCCATACTTGAATTGATCATACAGAGGTTTGTATGTGATTTTCATATCATCAGCAGATTCAAGTTTGTATGGGGTTTCATTCTCATAGCCTAGGCCAACTCTCTTGTTTCCACTAACTGCATATATCATAGAGGCAAGTTGACTTCTTCCAATACATATAGATAGAAATTTTCTGAAACTCAAGTCATATTCCTTAAGAATATTGTTCATGCTTGGAATAGACTTTTCTAAACTAGAAGATGATTCAACATCTTTAGATAGTTTTAAAACTTTTTCTTTAAGTTTAGAATTTTCTAGTTCAAGCTTCTTAGTTTCAGATGCAAAGTTCTTAAATGTTTTACATAAGAGAGTAGTATCCACTTGTCCTCTAGTGAAACCATTGTTCAGAAGGAAAGAACTTAATCTTTCATACCAAGCTCTAGGAGCTTGCTTCAATCCATACAATGATTTCTTTAATTTGAAAACATGTTCTGGAGACTTAGAGTCTTCAAAACCAGGAGGTTGGTGAACATAAACTTCTTCTTCTATATAACCATTTAAGAAGGCACTCATAACATCCATCTGATATAGAGTGATGTTATGTTGAGTGGCAAAAGAAATCAATAAGCGAATAGACTCTAACCTGGCCACTGGTGCAAAGGTTTCTGTATAGTCAATACCTTCTTGCTAACTATAGCCCTGAGCCACCAGTCTGGCTTTGTTTCTTACAACTTCTCCTTTTTCGCTTAGCTTGTTTCTGAAGACCCACTTTGTACCAATGATGTTAAATCCTTTTGGTCTAGGAACAAGATCCCATACATCATTCCTTGTAAACTGATTTAGTTCTTCTTGCATGGCAAATATCCAGTCTGCATCTTCTAGAGCTTGATCAACAGAAGTTGGCTCGATCAAAGAGACAAGACCTAATTGACATTCTGCATTTTTCTTAAGGAATGCTCTTGTTCTGATAGGATCATCCTTCTTTCCAAGAATGACATCTTCTGAGTGAGCAGAGGTGAGTCTAGAAGATCTTCTGACTGTTGGCTCTTCATAAATTCTGAGATTCTCTAAAGATGCAGCAACTTGATCTTCTGATCCTTTGCTTCTGAGGTCCTCAGCTTCTGGTACTTTTCTTCTTGGTTCTTCATCTTCTGATATATCAATATCTAAATCTGCAAAATTCTCAAACTGCTTTGGCTTTTCAAGACCAAGCTTATCATCAAATCTGATATTAATTGATTCTTCAACAACCAATGTTTCAGTATTGTATACTCTGTAGCCTTTAGAGCGTTCAGAATATCCAAGAAGGAAACACTTATGTGCCTTAGAATCAAACTTACCAAGATGATCTTTAGTATTCAGAATAAAACAAACACATCCAAAAGGATGAAAATAAGAAATGTTGGGCTTTTTGTTCTTCCACAATTCATAAGGAGTCTTATTAAGAATAGGTCTTATGGAGATTCTATTCTGAATATAGCATGCAGTGTTTATTGCTTCTGCCTAGAAATGCTTAGCCATATTGGTTTCATTGATCATGGTTCTGGCCATTTCTTGTAGAGTCCTATTCTTTCGCTCTACAACTCCATTTTGTTGTGGAGTTCTAGGGCAAGAGAAATCATGGGCAATACCATTTTCTTTGAATAACTCCTCAAAGAATCTGTTCTAAAATTCGCCACCATGATCACTTCTGACCTTTATGATTTTGCACTCCTTCTTAGATTGAATCTGAGTGCAGAATTCAAAGAACACTGAATGAGACTCATCCTTGTGTTTTAAGAACTTTACCCATGTCCAGCGGCTATAATCATCTACGATGACTAATCCATATTTCTTCCCTCTGACAGATGCTGTTTTGACTGGGCCAAACATATCAATGTGCAGAAGTAGCGGCCTAGAGGTAGAAACAACATTCTTAGACTTGAATGCAGGTTTGGAGAACTTGCCCTTCTGACATGCTTCACAAAGAGCATCTGATTTATATTTCAGATTAGGGAGTCCTCTGACCAGATTTAGTTTGTTAATCTGAGAAATCTTTCTCAAACTAGCATGGCCTAATCTTCTGTGCCAGACCCATTGCTCTTCACTAACAGACATAAGACACGTTACCTTCTGATTCTTAAGATCTTGAAGATCAATCTTGTAAATGTTGTTCTTTCTCTTGCCTGTAAATAGGATTGAGCCATCCTTCTGACTTACAACCTTGCAAGACTTTTGATTGAAGATTATGTCTTAACCATTGTCACTTAATTGACTTATGGACAATAAGTTATGCGCTAATCCTTCTACAAGAAGTACATTAGATATGGAAGGAGAGTTACCAGTACTTATGGTTCCAGAGCCAATAATCTTGCCCTTCTGATCTCCTCCAAACTTGACTTCTCCACGAGACTTAAGCACCAGGTCTTGGAACATAGACCTTTTTCCCGTCATGTGTCGCGAGCACCCAGAGTCCAAGTACCATGACATGTTGTGCTTTGTCTTCTTTGTGACAAGGATATCTGTAACAGAAATTATCTTCTCCTTAGGTACCTACAACTTCTTGGGTCTTTTCTTGTTAGTTTTCCTCAAGTTCTGATTGAACTTGGGTTTAGCATAATAAACAACAGGAGGTACAACATGATATTCCTTAGGTTTAGCAGCATGATATTTTCTAGGTTGTGTCACATGCTTCTTAGTGTGTGTAACATGAAAGCTTTTGGCATGTGAAGTGAGCCTAATATCATGTGAGTGGCCATACTTGAACTGATCATACAATGGCTTGTATGTGATTTTCATATCATCTACAGGTTCAAATTTGTGTGGGGTAACACCCTCATAGCCAATGCCAATCCTTTTGTTTCCAGAAACACCATATATCATAGAAGCAAGATGACTTCTGCCAATACTTCTAGATAAGAACTTTCTAAAGCTCGAGTCATATTCTTTCAGAATATGATTGAGACTAGGAATGGATTTTTCTGAGTCAGAAGAAGATCCAATATCTTTGAATAATTTTAAAACTTTTTCCTTCAGTTCAGAATTTTCCACTTCCAGCTTCTTAGTTTCATAATCAAATAGCTTTTTCAGCTTTTTGTACTTTATACTAAGATGAGCCTTGAGTTCCAGAAGTTCTATTAAACTGGAAACTAACTCTTCTCTAGATAGTTCAGAAAATACCTCTTCAGAATCTGATTCTGATGTAGATTTTGATCCATCATCAACTGTGGCCATTAGTGCAATGTTTGCCTGCTCGCCTTCAGAGTCTGATTTCTGATTCTGAATCTGAATCATCCCATTTTGCCATGAGACCTTTCTTCTTATGAAACTTCTTCTTAGGATTCTCCTTCTGAAGTTTTGGACACTCATTCTTGTAGTGACCAGGCTCATTGCATTCATAGCATGTGACCTTCTTCTTGTCAGATCTTCTCCTTCCAGAAGATTCTCCTCGTTCAAGCTTCTTAGAACTTTTGAAGTTCTTGAACTTCCTATGCTTGCTTTTCCAGAGTTGGTTTACCCTTCTGGAGATCATGGACAGTTCATCTTCTTCTTCTGATTCTTCAGAATCTTCTTCTTCAGCCTGAAAAGCGTTAGTGCATTTTTTATAATTAGATTTTAATGTAATAGACTTACCTTTCTTCTGAGGTTCATTAGCATCAAGCTCTATTTCATGACTCCTCAGAGCACTGATCAATTCTTCAATAGAGACTTCATTCAGATTCTTGACAATTTTGAAACTAGTCACCATAGGACCCCATCTTCTTGGCAAGCTTCTGATGATCTTCTTGACATGATCAGCCTTGGTGTATCCCTTGTCAAGAACTCTTAATCCAGCAGTTAGCATTTGAAATCTTGAGAACATTTTCTCACTGTTTTCATCATCCTCCATCTTGAAGGCTTCATATTTCTTGATCAAGGCAAGAGCTTTGGTCTCCTTGACTTGGGCATTTCCTTCATGAGTCATTTTCGGTGACTCATATATATCATAGGCAGTTTCCCTGTTAGATATCTTCTCATATTCAGCATGAGAGATAGCATTCACCAAAACAGTCCTACACTTGTGATGATTTTTGAATTGCTTCTTTTGATCATCACTCATCTCTTGTCTTGAGAGCTTTACACCACTAGCTTTCACTGGATGTTTGTAACCATCCACCAGAAGATCCCATAAGTCACCATCTAAACAAAGAAAGTAACTTTCGAGTTTATCCTTCCAATATTCAAAGTTTTCACCATCGAATACTGGTGGTCTAGTGTAGCCATTGTTACCATTTCCATTGTATTGCTCAGTAGAGCCAGATGTAGATGTAGGTGTTGGAGTTTCAACCATCTTGACTTAGCGTTTTTCTCTTCCTGAATCTTTTCTAAACACGGTTAAGTGCTTGCACCTTAGAACCGGCGCTCTGATGCCAATTGAAGGATAGAAAAACACTTAGAAAGGGGGGGTTTGAATAAGTGTGACTTTAAAAACTCTTAAGATAAAAACAATGAACACAATATTTTTATCCTGGTTCGTTGTTAACAAAACTACTCCAGTCCACCCCCTTAGAGTGATTTACCTCACCTGAGGATTTTATCCACTAATCACACAAGATTACAATGGTTTTCCACTTAGATACCCTCTAAGTCTTCTAGAGTATTCTGATCACAACCTGATCACTCTAGGAACACAATGCTTAGATACCCTCTAAGACTTTCTAGAGAGTCCGATCACAACTTGATCTCCTCTTTTTCTTTACAAATGAATGTAAAAAAATTCTTACAAGAGTTATACAATGCTTCTTAAAAGCTATAATCACAACTGTGATATTTCTTTTAAAGTTTAAGCTTAATCTCACTAAAATATTACAACAGTAATGAAGTGAGGTTGAAGATGAAGTTTGAGAGCTTTTGAATTTGACAGCGTTTATGTAAGTTTGCGCAAGTGTTGTATTCAACTTCTCATCAGAACTTCTATTTATAGGCGTTTGAGAAGATGACCGTTGGGAGCATTTAATGCGTTGCGTCATCCGTACAGCATTTCATTTAATGTTTCACTCTTTTGTCAACTACCTCGAGCATTGCTTTTCCTGCTTTAACTGACTTTGCCTTTAATAGCTTCTAACGTTCCTTTTGTCAGTTAGCGTAGCCTGCCATCTTGTACTTGCTTCTGATCTGATCTTTGTAGATACAACGTTTGAATATATCAGAGTCATAACAGCTTGGTGCAGAGCATCTTCTTGTCTTCTGACCTTGAAGTGCTTCTAGCGTGATACCATGAGAACTTCAGTGCTTCTGCTTCTGATCTCAAGTTCTTCTGATGCTTCAATAGACCATGTTCTGATTCTGCTTGACCATCTTCTGATGTCTTGCCAGAGCATGTTCTGGTGTTGCATGCTGAACCTTCTGAGTCAGTGCTTCTTGCGCTGATTTTGTGCATACTATATATATATACATATATATATATATATATATATATATATATATTTCCTGAAATGGAAATTGCATAGGATTAGAGTACCACATTATCTTAAGAAAAATTCATATACATTGTTATCATCAAAACTAAGAATATTGATCAGAACAAATCTTGTTCTAACACTATCGTTCTAGTAAGTCGTCATAGTTAGCCATACCTGCTTACTATTGTAGTTGGAGTAATCCCAAAAGGATCACTTGCTATAGCTCTAGCAAGCTCACCTGCACCAATGGGATCCACTTGCCCTGGTTCGGACAAGTTTACCTGCATAGAAGATTGTTTGCTATGGTTCTAGCACGTTTTCCTGCATGAAAAATATTTACTTGTTTGGAGACTCACGACTCGAGGGTCGGAAAGGAAACAATATGTTTAGAAACTCACGACTCGAGGGTCGGACATTCACGGCTCGAGGGTCGGAAAACAAACCAATCAGAACACGAGGGTTGGAAACTCACGACTCGAGGGTCGGAAAACAAACCAATCACAACACAAGGGTTGGAAACTCACGACTCGAGGGTCGGAAAACAAGCCAATCACTACACGAGGGTTGGAAACTCACGACTCGAGGGTCGGAAACTGGGATTTTGTAGTATGTGAATGTGCTGGATGATATGTATATGCTAATGCGTATGTATGTATGCTGGTGCAATCCCGAGATTTTATCTCCTTAAACCCATATAATCTGTTTAATCCATGTTTTCCCTTATACCACAGCTATGCTTATGCCGGCTTGGTAATGTTTATGTATGCGGATAATGCTTATGCTTATGCTCATGCATATGTTGATTGATGTAACAAGAGGAATGAAATAATGTCTTCTATAAGACTAACTGAAAAGGTTTCTGGAATGGATATGAAAATTTGTCTTAAAGAAGACTACCTGAAGAGGTTCCTAGAAAGGATAAAATTTGTCTTAAAGAAGACTACCTGAAAAGGTTTTTAGCAAAGGATAAGGGATGTCTTAAAGAAGACTTCCTGGAAAGGCTGAAAGATGTCTAAAAAAGACTACCTAAAAAGGTTCTTGGAAAGGACAATGAATGTCTTAGAAAAGACTACTTAGAAAGGTTCTTAGAAAGAGAGTGTCTTAAAGAAGACTACCTAAAAAGGTTCTTGGAAATGACGATGATTGTCTTAGAGAAGACTACCTAGTAAGGTTGTTAGAAAAAGAATGTCTTAAAGAAGACTACCTAAAAAGTTGTGGTGTGATGTATCAACCAATGTATGTAATGCATGACTTATATGTATTTGCATGATGCTCCAATGATAGGTTGTTGGTAACCAAAGCGTGTATAGTTCGCTAATG